>NW_008618233.1:1439-7987 GCF_000691845.1 Merops nubicus
ATGCTTACCCCAGGATTTGGGGGGCAGCCTCCCCAGTGCCCAGTCCAGGGTGACAATCCCTGCCCTGCTCCTGCTGGCCTCGATGCTGAGAGCCAGCACATGACCAGAGCCACGTCCCCAGGCAGAAGGAAAACATCAGTGACACTCAACTTCCATGATGTCCCCTCTAATCATCTTACTCCACTGGATATCCCATGGTCCTGGCTTCCTGAGCTTTAACCTCTTGATCTTCTTGAGGAGCTTGTTGTGAAGGCAAAGAGGAGGCTGAAAGCACTGGGACAGGAGGACCAGCCTGACTTTAAGATGAGGAGACACAACCCTCCAAGAGTCTCCATCCAGCAGGGCAGAGAAACATTTCTTTCATCCTCAAGGACACCTTCAAATGATGGGTTAGAATGGAGCAGCAATAGTTCTGCGTGCTCAGCCTCTCCAGAAAAGCCCAAAATAAAATCATCTGCTCTAAATCAACTGCTCCAAAATGATGCCAGGTCCATTTTAATCCTGTCTTCACTGGCTGCAAAGGTCTGTGGCAAGCTGGATGTCAGCAAATCCATCTGGGTTGTTCATGGGATTTAATCCCTGGAGTTATTTCAGGAATGACAACACTCCCAGCTGCCCCAGGGAAGTTCTCAAAGCTCCTGGGCTACAGAATCACAGATTCTACAGAGAATCTAGAAGAAGAAAGTCTTGACCCTGAGGGTGGTGAGCCCCTGGCCCAGGGTGCCCAGAGAGGTGGTTGATGGCACCACTCCAGGAGAGCCTGGGCCAGGGTCTCACCACCCTCACCCTCAAACATTTCCTCCTCCTCTCTGGTCTAAATCTCCCTCTTTTAGTTCCAAACCATCCCCCCTTGTCCTGTCCCAACAGCCCCTGCTCAAAAGTCTGTCCCCAGCTTTCTTCTAGGCCCCCTTGAAGGACTGAAAGGCCACAAGCACTTGACTTGCAGCTCCTCCTGGAAGGGCTGAAGGCATCAGCAGCAGTTTGGAGCAGGTCCCACCTCAGCCACCCAGCCAGTTTTTTTACCCCATGAAGTTTTGTTGGGTTTATACAGCTTTATTTTATTCCTTTTTTTATTCAAACCCCCATGCAGGGGTCAAGTGTCTTCTACAGCATGACCTTCAACCAAGCTGCCTGTCATACTGCAGAAAGGAGATCCTTCCAGGCTACTTTCCCCAAATCCCTGTTGAGTGGCATTAATTACCCTTCTCTAATTCACAATTAATCAGAACTCTGAGCTGTGCCCTGGTGGAATCTTGTCTTCAGTCTCCTCTTCCATCTGAACTCCATGTAAGCACCTTGAAGAACAAAGGCTGGATCCAGAACGTGCTCAAGATACACCATAAACATTTAATTATGAATAAAGCAGCTAGATTACTTATGGGTTTTAATGAAGTGGGTTTAAAGACCCTTTCACTCCAGGTTTGCACAATCCTCTACTCTTAACTTATCCTTGTGAGGCTTCAGAGGGACTCCAGGAGTGTTCCTACCCCAGTGCAGTGACCACACCATCATCAGAGGACTTCATACTAAATGATCCTGGGAGGAACCAGCAGCTCAGGGCAGCCTCAGCCATGGGATCCAGCCAGGGATCCTAACTGGGGGAGCTCAAATCCTGGGGTCAGGTTTGGGCCCCTCAATCCCAGAAGGACCTTGAGGGGTGGGAGCGTGGGCAGAGAAGGGCAACGGAGCTGCTGGGGAAGGGTTTAGAGGCCAAGTGTGGGGAGGAGCAGCTGAGGGAGCTGGGGGTGCTGAGCCTGGAGCAAAGGAGGCTCAGGGGAGACCTTCTGGAGGTCCTGCAAGGAGGTTGGAGCCAGGTGGGGGTTGGACTCTTCTCCCAAGGTAGGAGAAGAAGAAAGAGCCTCAAGTTGCCCCAGGGGAGGTTGAGGTTGGCCCTGAGGAGCAATGTCTCCCTGGCAAGGGCTGTGCAGGGCTGTGCCAGGCTGCCCAGGGCAGTGGTGGAGTCCCCACCCCTGGAGGGGTTTCCAAGCCCTGGAGATGTGGGGTGAGGGACACGGGGCAGTGGGGACCTGGCAGGGATGGGGTCACAAGATCACTTGATGATCTGAAAGGTCTTCTCCACGGTTCTATGAGAAGAGCAGCTACACACGTGTCAGCCACAGTGTCTCAAGCACCTCCTGAAAACTGAGGACACCATGCTCCTCACCTGCTCCTCAAGCACTCAGAACCATCTACCTCTAGCTGCACAGCAACCTCTCCACCAGACTGGATCTTCCACCTCCTTAAAGAGAAGTAATTGGGATCCTCAACCTCTGTAGCTCTCCCTCACCTCTGCAGAACTCAAGTGGAAAAACCCTCTTGAAGCACCACTCCATGCAGACTTAATTCCAAAGGGGGTTGACCTCCAGTTGCATTTATGGGACAATTCTTCAGGGTGTGTTGGAAAGGTCCCCGGGGCCACCTCTGAGTCCTCTTCAGAGCTGAGCAACTGAGGGAAAACAAATCAACTCCTGAGGATCTAATTAAGGACCTTTTTACCCGTTAGAATTTTAAATCCCAGCCATGAAGTTGGTGAGGAAGGAAACTTGAGATGCCTGGAGAACAACTCCAGGTTTGGGAAGCTTGACTTGAGCCTGGTTTTGCTTCTCCTGGGGCTGTCCATGTGCCAGACCCTGGGTGGGCACTCGTGGGATGAGTTCCTCTAGATTATTGGATATATTTTGTCTCTTCCAGTCAGACCAAGGCAACAAGGAAAGTTTTGCATTCCTTGAGGTGGGATTGGTTCAAGCCCCATCTGAGGCAACTCAAGCAGAAGGTGGTTTCTTATTTACTATGCACAAGGAGATGGTCACCAGTGTTGTCCTCATTTTCTAACTTCAGTTGTGCAGCTGAAGTATTGAGATTTTGGCTCTCCAGATCTTCCAGCACTGATATCCTTCAGGTCTCTTATTTATAACCCACAGCAGCTCCCTGGAAAATGATCCCTTCAATCATAGGTCCCTTTTGGTTGAAGAGACCTTTCAGATGAAGTCCAGCTGCTAACCCATCCCTGCCAGGTCCCCACTGCCCCGTGTCCCTCACCCCACATCTCCAGGGCTTGGAAACCCCTCCAGGGGTGGGGACTCCACCACTGCCCTGGGCAGCCTGGCACAGCCCTGCACAGCCCTTGCCAGGGAGACATTGCTCCTCAGGGCCAACCTCAACCTCCCCTGGGGCAACCTGAGGCTGTTCCCTCTTCTCCTGTGGCTTGTTCCTTGGGAGAAGAAAGCAACCCTCAGCTGGCTCCAACCTCCTGTCAGGAGTTGTGGAGAGTAAGAAGATAACTACAATTAGTGATAGAGATTAAAGAGCTGTTTGGCTTGGAGATAAGAGCAGCAGTGTGACCCACACACTTCCCAGAGCTTAAGGAAGAGTGAAAACACCCAGAGCCACTTTATCTCTGCTCCACACCACAACTTCAAAGGTTCAAGGGACTTAGACCTTCAGCTGGACTCCAAGCAGGCCAGAAGCAAAGCTCTCCTCCTCACAACCAAGCATAGAATCATAGAATCCTTTAGGTTGGAAGGGACCTCCAAGATCATCAAGTCCAACCATTGAGCCAATAGGTCTCTAAAGTCCTCTGCTAAAACAGATCAGAATCTGTCAGGGCTGGAAGGGACCAAGCATGACCCTGGGATTAAAGTGGAATTCAGGAGCTGCACCTCAGTTATTCCCCATGTGTGTCAAAACTGCCTGGAGGAACACAACCTCTCTGGGCAGCTGCTCCAGGCTCCACCCTCACCCCAAAGAAGTTTCTCCTCCTGCTCAGGTGGCACCTCCTGGGTTCCAGTTGGTGCCCGTTGCCCCTTGTCCTGTCCCTGGGCACCACTGACCAGAGTCTGGCCCCAGCCTCTTGCCCCCCAGGGGCCCTTTAGCTCTTGCTCAGCTTTGATCCAAGTCTCAAGTTACATCATTACTGGAAGATAATTCATGCCAACAAAGCAAACTTGGCCATGAGATGTTGAATTAAGTTTTCAGCTTCCCAGTGAGGAGCCACAGTTCAGATCTGTGTCCATCTCCAGCAAGCCCAGCTGCTGGGCTACCTCTTTCAGGCTTTGGCCACTTCATTTTGCTCTGTCCTGACTTGCCCAAATCAATGTGTTTTGTGTGAGCAGGAGGAGAGGAGCCAAGTCCTTCTGAAACAGCCTCTTCCAGAGCAATGAAGCATCCTGAAGCTCAGCTTGACTGTAGGACAGGTTTGCCCAGATCTTCAGGCACATTTGAGCTCTTCCCAACTTTCCCAGCTGCTCCTCAGGCAGGTGAGACTCAGCAGGCACCTTTCTGCCTGGCCAGGTGCCATCCCTTCCAGTCACCCAGAGACCACACAAGGTCTTGGCATCACACATGGACTTGAATCAGAGCTTCAACAGCTGCTCTCAGTGCTTGTGACATTCCTGTCCCTGGGCACCACTGGCTTCATCTTCTTGACCCCACCCTTTAGCTCTTGACCAGCATTGAGATCCCCTCTCAGCCTTGTCTCTCCAGCCTCAACCAACTCCATAAAAACAGAAGGTTGAAAACTTGGATCCCCTTCCAGCCCCAAGAACTTCCAGCAGCAGTTCCAGCACACCCCTGAGGTGAAGTTCTTCCCAAAAACCCACTGCCCATGCAGCAGAGCTCATCCTCCCATTTTCAGGTGGGCTCTGACCTTGCTCCACCATGCTGGACGTGGTCTCCAAAGTTTAAAAAGACTTCCCAAGTTCAGCTACCAGATGTAATTAAGCCAGAAGCTCTGTTGCTCTGCTCCACAAGGATTACAAAGCTCTTTTTAATAAAGGCTTTAATAAGTTTTAATCAGACTAAATTGGTCTTGCTCAGCTCCCAGGGCTGCAAAGAGGAACAACTTTCACAAAGGAACGGCTCCGAGGAGCTTGACAGAACTTGCAGAGCAGAAGATGACGTGGTTGCTACCAAAGAATGGGCTCTTTTGTTGTCTTGGAAGAAAAAGTTGATGTAGAACCAAGTGAAACATCAGGATTGGTGTTCTCACAACTTCTACAACGTCATCTCTGCAACTTCTGTTGCTGTTTTGGTCAGAAGAGCCCAGGAACATGAAAGAGCCACACACAAGGTTTGGGACATGAAGGAAAACCCAGAAACCTGATTTTACAGATGAATATTCTCCTGTCTTTCTGGACTTCAGATGCACTTCATCAGGTGGGCACCTTCCTCAGTTGGGACACTGAAGTCAAGGCTCCAGGTTCCCCATCTCCAGCTAATGTTGGTCACCAAGAGCTGGACCAGAGCCACATCATGCTGGTCACCGAGAGGTCCCCAAACCCTCTGTCACAACGCCCAGAAACCACACCCCATGCCTGAGGGAGCAACCCAAAGTTGAGGGGCACCTGCAGCCTGGGGACAGTCATCTCCAGGTCACAGGGGTTTGCTGAAAACCAGTGACAGAATCACAGAAGCACTAAAGCATCAAATGGGTTGGATGGGAAGGGACCCTTTGAGGTCATCTAGTCCATATCTCCAGGCACCAAGCAGGGACATCTGCAGCTAGAGCAGGTTGCTCAGAGCTCCATCCAACCTCCCCTGGGATGGTTCCAGGGATGGGGCAGCGACCACCTCTCTGGGCAGCCTGGGCCAGGGGCTCACCACCCTCAGAGGGATGTTCTTCCTGATTTCTAGTCTAAATCTCCCTCTTTTAGTTCCAAACCATCCCCCTTGTCCTGTCCCAGCAGACCCTGCTCAAAAGCTTCTCCCCATCTTTCTTCTCAGGCCCCTTTGAAGTTCTTCCCAAGATTTTCTTCTCCTATTAAAAACCAAAGAGGAGGCTCAAGCAAACCCACCCTGAACCTGGCCAAGAGTCACCACAATCAAAACACTTCAAAAAAAAAACAGCCATCCTTCTGAATCCTTCCCACCCTGAGAACCTTCCTCCCTCCCCCACCCCAGGCTAACCTCTATTGTCTGCAAAGCTTTTCTCTGAAAGTGGGTCATGTCTCCTGGCATCACTAAATCTGCCCAAATTTCCCCCCCATTAGTCAAAGGCCATCTCCTCTCCCAACGTGGGAGTGATTGAGGGAGCTGCTAATGTCATTTTTCCCCTGAATGAGCCACATCAAAGAGGGTTAGAAGGCGTGAGATGGGACGAGGGATAAAAGGGAGTCGCCAACAGATTGTCCCTCAACTGCTCCCCAGGAAAGATCAAGTGGGTTTGGAGAAGTTTGGATCCTTCAGTGACTTCCAGACTCGAGCACTGAAGGTGGAGAGATGAGAAATTGTTTTTGGAGTTGGGAAAAGGATGGAAAGTTGCTCAGCTGCCTGGTCCCAGAGTTCAAAAGGCTTCTGAGCACCACGGATGGGGGGGTGTGATCTGGACACGTTGGGTCAATGGGATGAGGTTCAACAGGACCAAGGGTTGGGTCCTGCCCTTGGGTCACAGCAACCCCCTGCAGTGCTCCAGGCTGGGGGAGAGGGGCTGGGAAGTGCCTGGGGGAAAAGGACCTGGGGGGTTGGTCAACAGGCAGCTGGAGATGAGGCAGCGTGTGCCCAGGTGGCCAAGGAGGCCACCAGCAGCCTGGCTTGGGGCCGCACTGGTGGGG
>NW_008618233.1:8032-9389 GCF_000691845.1 Merops nubicus
GAACGGGGGACTGGGGAGGCTGCCCCTGGAATCCTGGGGTCAGTTTTGGGCAGCACAGGATAAGAAAGACCTTGAGGGGCAGGAGCGTGGCCAGAGAAGGGCAACGGAGCTGCTGGGGAAGGGTCTAGAGGCCAAGTGTGGGGAGGAGCAGCTGAGGGAGCTGGGGGTGCTGAGCCTGGAGCAAAGGAGGCTCAGGGGAGACCTTCTGGCTCTGCACAGCTCCTGACAGGAGGTTGGAGTGAGGTGGGAGTTCACCTCTTCTTCCAAGGAACCAGTAATAGGATGAGATGAAATGGGCCAAAGTTGCTCCAGGGGAGGCTGAGGTTGGACATGAGGAAGAATTTCCTTCCTGACAGAGTGGTGAGATGGAGGATGGGATAGAATGGGTACCCTCAAGATCATCTCCTTTCAACCCCCTGCCACGGGCAGGGACACCTCCCACTAGAGCAGGTTGCTCCAAGCCCCATCCAACCTGGTCTGGGACACCTCCAGGGATGGAGCATCCACAGCTTCCCTGGGCAACCTGGGCCAGGGTCTCACCACCCTCAGAGGGAAGAACTTCTTCCTAATCTAAGACAAACCAGTAAAGCCACTACTCAAAGAAGAAAATATCATTTAAAAGTGGGATCTAAGAACAAGTAATCACTCAGGTGGGATTTCCATCCAAAGACACCAACCTCTGGAGGAGAAGGATGCTGGGACAACAGGGAGATGCCCAGCCCAGACTGGAGCTTCTAAGGACTGGGTGGGTGGGTGAGTAGATGAGAGGTGGGCAAAGGGCAGAGAGTAACAAGCAGGGTTTGCATCCTGCTGATGGACTTCACGGGACCTTCCAAGCTCTGAAACTTCTTTCTGTTGCCAAAAAGAAAGGTCTGTTTTGGAGAACAGGCTTTTTTTTTCCTAAAAACTGTGGATTTCTGCACCACAACGTTCCTTGGACACTGAGGAGCCCCAAGGAGGCTGTGTTTGGGTGAGACCAGAGGGCTTCTGCCCAGGGTTGGACTTGGGATGCACAAGCTGGTGCAGAAGCACCTGGGGACAAGGTGACTGCTTGAAGCTTCCTCTCTAGGGACCAAGAGGACTTGAGCAGCCAGAAGTAGCTTCAGCCATCCCACCCTCTCCAGGGTGGAGTTTTGGGTGCTGAGAGGGAAATTCAGGCAAGTTTTGTTCCTACAGATCAGTTAAAGCCACGTGGAGGGTTAAGAAAATGGACTCTGAGTTTCTCAAAGGTGGCCAGCACTGCTTGTGTCCATCCAGCATCAGAGAAACCTTTTGGTTAGAAGAGACCTTCAAGATGACTGAATCCAACCATTAACCCAACACTGACAAGCCCATCACTGCCCCGTGTCCCTCACCC
>NW_008618234.1:0-5403 GCF_000691845.1 Merops nubicus
GGGGGAAGAAGCAGGGGAAACTGCCTCAGGGAATGGGGTGAAAGAATTATTTGAGCCATAATTCCAATGTCCTGCAAAGGGTCAAGCATTTTGTCCCACATGTGGTTCTTACAGCTTCCGAGGAGGAAGTTATTGAGAACAAACCAATCACATTGAACTACTTTTTGTTAAAAAAGAAATCAGTCATCAACATGAAAAACTACCAGCTCTTTGAGTCCTCTCTACCATGTTTCCTGGGTGTATGCCTAGGGTGAAACTCCATCAGCTTTCATGCTGATTAAATTTGCATGCTGATTGCCTAGAACTTCGACACGTTTGGCAAGATTTGTCTCACCTAATCCGAGCTACATGAAGCAACGTTCTCCCAAAGTTCTGGGTTCTCTTTTTACCCTGACAAGAGGTACTTTTCAGACATGAGTCACCTAAGCTATAATTACTTTAAGATGTTTGTTGCCCAATACTGACTGCGAGAAGGAGCCTCAAAAATTAATTTTTATAAGGGAGAAGTACACTGCAATCTAATTCTACATAGAATCATAGAATGTCTGGGCTGGAAGGGACCTTCAAAGGTCGTCTAGTCCAACCCCCCTGCCATAAGCAGGGACATTTCTAACTAGATCAAGCTACTCAGAGCCTCATCTAGCCTGATCTTGATTGTCTCCAGGGATGGGGCCTCCACCATCTGTCTGGGTAACCTATTCCAGTGGTTTATCACCCTCATATTGAAGAACTTTTTATGTTGTATCGAGCTTGGCCTTAGATACAGTGCTTTGAGCAATGCCCCAAGGCTCTGTGCTCCAAGTCCAAACCCAACAATCCCTCCCAAAATACAAGCTCTGACTGCAAAGAGCTGGAACAAATCCAGAAACGCCACGAGGTCACCACGAGGGAAAGTCATGCTGGAGTCACCACCTCTTTTCTCTCTGCTTACAGGTCTGTCTGAACTCACTCATTATGAGTAATTCAACTACATGGATCTTCCTTCCAACTCCAACCAGCCAGGCCCATGGGACCAACCAGAGCGGGGCCGTGGGAAAGGCAGAGCCGTCCTACGCTGTCCTCAAGTTCATGGAGAGCTTCTGCCTCATCAGCTCTGCCTGTGGGATGGTGGGCAACGGCATGGTCCTGTGGTACCTCGGCTTCCGCATCCGGAGGAACCACTTCACCGTCTACATCCTCAACCTGGCCGCGGCCGACTTCGGGTACCTCCTCTGCATCGCCATCGAGACCGTGCAGTACCTGATGCAGTTCAACGTGGGGGTGCAGTTTGGGATATTCCTCTTCCTGGATCTTTTCATGTATGGGACGGGCTTGTACCTCCTGACTGCCATCAGCATCGAGAGGTGCCTCTCCGTCCTCTGTCCCATCTGGTGCCGAAGCCACCGCCCAAAGTTCTTGTCTGGTGTCATCTCCGCCCTGCTCTGGAGCCTCTCCCTGCTGCTGAACACCCTGGGGTATGTTTTGTGCACTGTTCGCCCCTCTCCCACGAGCTGCCGCCTCCTGCTCATCACCATTGGGTCCTTGGACTTCCTCTTCTGCACGCCCCTCATGCTGCTCTTCAGCCTGACCCTCTTCCTTCGAGTCAAATGCAGCTCCCAGCGCATCCAGACAGGGAGGCTCTTCACCGTCATCATGCTCACCGTCCTCTTCTTCCTCATTTTTGCCGTGCCTCTGAGCGTCCTGATCCTCTTTGACTTCTTGGGCTACAAATTTCTCTACTCCCCGGAGATTGGCTTCGTGCTCTCCTGTGTCAACAGCAGCCTCAACCCCGTCATTTACTTCCTCGTGGGGAGCTACAGGGACCGGAGAATCAAGTTCACCCTCAGGCTGGCGTTCCAGAGGGCCTTTGAAGATTCAGCAGATGACAAAGACGAACGGGAAACCCGTGACACAATAACCATGTCCTCCTAAGACTCTGCTGTGCCTAACACCAGTCTGGAGCTGAGGGCCAATAGTTTACAGAATTGAAGAGCTCTGAGGTATTGGGTGAAGTTTATTACATCTGATCTTCAATACCTCCGTTGTAGATCTCTGCTCTTGAGATGGTTGTTTTAAGCTCCATCTGTGGTACGTGAAAACTCATAAGCACCTGGACCACAGAATTTGAACTGGATTAGGACCACCTTCAAAGAGACTCTTTCTTTTCAGTGGCCGTTAAATAATTTCACTTGGATAAGAGGAATGTCTTGGTGTCTGCATTTCATCAAAGGAGCCCCACTCACAAGTGGCAGCTCACTCAATAAATCTCTGTCTTTCAGAGCACAACAATATCCAGTCCATAAATTCTCAGTCACTCTTTACTCAGATCTCTGAAGATGAGGTGGGAACCCATCTTCTTCTTGCTGAAATCAGCCCTGAAATTCCTGGAAGGAGAGTCTCTCTCACTCATTTTGAAATACCTGTACCTCAGCAACATATGGAACCTTTTATGCCCCACAGAATGCACCATTCTTTGCTTCCTAATTCAGGCATTTCAAAGTGAAATGATTCATGACCTAGAAACTCTTTCCTTCTATTAACTAGGGATGTTTTCAGACCGTAGAGTTGTGATGCAGTAGGAAAGGGCTCCAACCACCACCAACTCATCTCACAATGTTATGCTTTGATTTGCACACTCCCTTTCTTGTGTTTCAAAGAAATACAGGGCTGGAGTCACACGTTATTTTAGCCCACTCCAACCCAGGGCAGACAATCTGCATCTAACTACAGCAGACATTGGGTTGTCAAGAGAGAAGAGGTCTCCCCTGGGTCTCCTTTGCTCCAGGTTCAACACCCCCAAGTGTTGTCAAAAAATTCATTTTCCCCATGTCCTGGTTTGAGCTAGAGCAGAGCCAATTCTGTTCAGAGGTTTTGATTTCCAGCTCAGTTTTTTTTCTAATCAGCTTTCTAAATTAAGTTCTAATTAACTTTCTGAAGTTAACAGGAAATTTTCACACCCATTGTAGGACTTCCTCAGTGCCTGCTTCACAGCATCAGTGATGATGGTGATATAACTGCCATTGGGGAGGGGGGTTGGGTTTGATGTTGGTTTTGTATAGATTTGTAAATGTGTCATTATTTTTTTGTTATTGTTCCATTAAAGATGTTCTAGTTCTCTTTTCCAATCTATAAGTTTCTCTCCCTTATTCCCATTGTCTTCCCCTTTGGGAAAAGAGAGGGGTGAGTAGAAAGTGTCTATGATTTGTCTGGTGACCAACCTAGCTGTAACCTTTGACAACCCAAGTCAAATCTGTTTTGCCCACAACAGTCAGTAATGGATCTCCTGTGCAAAGAGGAACTAGGGACACATTTCTCCACCAGTTTTAAAGAGACCTGAGAACTTCAGTTGTGTTCTGAGGGTCTACCATAATACATCCATCACTGTACCTCAAACCTGTCTCTGTCAGAGGAAGGGATTCATTTCCTCATTGGTGTTTCTCTCCTCATTTCTCCCCTTTCTCTCCCATCCTTTAAGAGGCAAAAGGAAACAGGAACTTCCCTATGCCCAGGTCTGTACTTTTCTGGCAATGTCTGCCCCTGTCCAGGTCCCAGCTTGGTGCTACCACATCCCAATGTGTGTGGGGAATAAGGAGATTTAGATCGTGGCCAAGGGGGCTTCTGGAGAAAGGTGTAGAAAAGGAATGGGTGGGAACCAGATCTGTGGAAACTATAAGCTAAAGTCTGTTGTTAGTTATTAAAAAATAAATTAAATTCTTCCTCTCAGTGCCTGGGCCTGAAGCAGGTCCTGTAGGGAGCCTGATGTGGGGCTAAGGCAGATGGACTCCAAATCCTCAGTGGTGATTTTCCCCACAGATCCCATCTGAACGTTTTCTGATTTACAACCAATCACCTGGAGGTTTGATATCTCCCAGCTGCACCATGGGTGGAATTTGTCCCCTCTGGACCACTTGGGACCTTTCACAAAGAGACTGTCTTTATCTTACCTCAAACCCAAGGAGGAATGAGCTGATGAAGTCAAAGCTTCTGAACACAGAACAAATTTTAGGGCACTCAGCAACGCTTTTGACTTCTCATCTCCTCTGAGTAGAGGAAATGACTAATGGAAAGAAATTTCAGAAGATAAGCTGTATAGAGAACACTCTCACTGACAGATACTCCTATTTTATATATATTGTTTCTGTCCTGGCAATTATATGAATATTAGCACCCTCTTCACCATTGTTTTTCTTATTCCCTATTCTTGACAGATGAATTTCCTGGATATTTGGCAATATGATTTTCTCCATGTTAACATCTTATTGTCTCAGTCCGTAATGCCTATTCCAGAGCTTCTTTAGGATATTTCCATCATTGCTGTGCTTTGCATTAGAGCAACAATATAGACACATCACCCATCTTATGGGAAGCTCCTGACAAAAACAAGGATCTGAGAAGAACCACGAATACTGGTTGCACAGCGTGCAGTAGAGGAAATAATATTTGATTATTGTCAAAGACAGCACTAAGTAGAAGGCAAATCATAATAATATTAAAGAAAGGAGAAAATGAAGACAGAAAATGTGGACTGGACCAGATAAATCTTTTTTTTTTTTTAAGACACAGAAAGAAACTTCAAGTCAGCATGTGCTGGAAAAGGACAGAAAAGCCAAGTTTATTTTAGAGCAGCTAGTTCCAGCTGTTAATCTGGTATTTCACAGCCACACTTGCTCGCTAGCAGGTCAATAACACTTTCTCCAGTGATTCCAGAGGGAGCAGAACCAGCCTCCGACTACACATGAGGATTTAGCACTGTGGGGATTTTCATTTGTCCAAGCAAATCCTTTGTCATGCAAACACTTTATACTGTCCCTGTTGCCCAGTTCCACCCGTATCTCTAGCCATCCTGGTGGTCATCTCCATCCCAAGGTGGGTGTTCATGTGCCATCTTTATCATACCAACACTCATCTATCCAGTGCTCAGCAAGCTCCAGGGCTTAGGCACTTCTCCTGTGCCACACTCCTCTGAAGTTCATCACGTTCAATGAATAAGCCCTTGCAAGAATGGAGACACCACTCCACACTGGTTGCTGTCAGGAGAGACATGCTGCTAAGGTAACAGAAAAGAAACTGGGGCTAAATTGTAGTAAAGATAACACCAGGGAAATTCAAACAAAAAAACCAACCCTGCACTGTGTAACACAAATGGAAAATAAAAAATAGGATTAGAAGGATCTCAGTGATGGTCAGGTTCAGGATGTAGAGAGTGGAGGAGCTCTTCTTCATGTGGAAGTCCAGGAAGAACGCGACCATCACACTTCCTCAGAGACCACAGAGCCAAACACCCCAACAAAACAGCAGAAAAAACTCAGCAGTAGAGATTTGTGAGGTTTGTTGCGTTGGTCTCCTCCCAGGCAAGACAATTCCATTTCAAACCACCCCAAAACTCATCTGTGGAGGCCAAGGAGCTGGAGTTCATTCAGCAGG
>NW_008618234.1:5490-6332 GCF_000691845.1 Merops nubicus
CATAGCGAGTGCAGCCTGGGCACGGGCAATACAGTGCTGCCTGGGGCAGTGCCAGCTGCCCGGGCCTCCATCTCCAGGTATCCTGGCCAGCAGTGCCTTATAGAGAGGTCTCCACCACCTCATCATCCTCTCGCATGGAGCTCCTCTCCTCAGGCATCGTTTTCTCCTCGAACATTCGGCGCAAGGCGCCGGTCACCGAGCACTGGAGCCAGCACTTCTGGCAGCTCCCCACCAGGATGTAAATGATGGGATTGATGCTGCTGTTCAGCGACATCAGGAGAAGCATTGATATTTCTGGAAATAACTCAGGTGAAGCTGTAAGATCGAGGAAAACCTCCACGCTGCTAGGATTATCAAAGGCAAAGGCAAAGAAGATGATCACATTGAGCAACACAGCAAAGAAGAGTCTCCCCGGGTGTCTTTTCCGGGTGCCACACAGGAGTTTGAGAAAGAAGAACAGGTCAGAAATCAACATAATGGACAACAAAATCAAGGAAAAGGCAATGGCTATGCCAGCAGATGCTGTCAAGTAGCTTGGAGCAAAGCTGATGCTAAGGTATATGAGGGAAATCAAGAGCCCAGCGAGCACCAAGAGCACCCCACACGTGATGCCCGCCGAGTGCTTGGGGCGCTGGCAGCGGTACCAGAGGGGGAAGAGGACAGAGATGCAGCGCTCCACGCTGATGGCTGTCAGGAGACCCAAGCTGCTGAGGTCAAAGAAGTGGCATAGAAGTTCAACTACAACTGCAAAATCCATGTAGAAAGAGATGCAATTATACAAACAAAACTTGGTTAAGAGCCAAATAATCAGTAAGAGCACAGGAAACAGGAGGAGCAGAGAG
>NW_008618235.1:0-6518 GCF_000691845.1 Merops nubicus
CCCTGTCTCACTGTCTCACTGTTGGTTCGGTGTTTTGCGAAGCGTTGGCAGTCGCTGCTTGCGTGGGTGTTACAAGTAGTTTTGTGATCCCTTGAGGGGTATCTGTGAGGGGTTGGTTCCAAACCTGTCCCGTAGATATCCTCCGTTTGTGCGCTGTTAGAAGGAGAGTCTGATTGCAGCACGGCCTGGCTGTTCGTCATCGCTGTCAGTGCTTTTCTTAAACACTGGGGGATGTCACTGAGTTTTACTTTTCTTTTCTTGACTTCGGAGTAGATGATGGTGGAGCTACTCCTGTGCAAGACGAACGAGATTCAGGATCTGATGTTGAAGATGAAGGAAATGAGCAGCATTCTGGATCTGAGAATGGAAGTGTAGGGCACCATTCAGAGGTACTACTGGAACTTTATCCAGAAAGATTACTCGTCTATAAATTGATTTTGTTGTTGTTTAAAGACACATTTGCTCATAAGTGAGACTTACATGTTTATTCACTTGTTCTTAAGTGTCCCCTCTGGCAAAACTTTACTTCCAGAAATGAGTGTGTCCAATAATCTCTTAACCAACACACTGGACAGGATCTCTTTTATTTTTCTTCCTATGTATCTTGTTACAATAGCATTTGCTGTTTTGTGTTAGAAGTTTAGTACTGTTATACTCAATTAAAGGAAGACAAACTTTTAGAGTTTGAAATTCCAAGCAGTGGATTATGAGGAAGTTGGAGTTTTACATCAAATTCTGTGCAGTAATGTAAAAACTACACG
This sequence comes from Merops nubicus, assembly GCF_000691845.1. Taxonomy (NCBI): domain Eukaryota; kingdom Metazoa; phylum Chordata; class Aves; order Coraciiformes; family Meropidae; genus Merops; species Merops nubicus. The sequence continues at coordinate 762 of NW_008618235.1, forward strand.
TTATGGAGGCAGAGATTTCTTACCAAGGAATAAATGCTCTCCCATCTTTCATCCTAGATGTGAGTGTTGACTCTTGAGTGCTGTTTTTTACCTTGTCATTCTCAAAGGAGCAGATTTCCATGTGGAGAGGGAGCAGGTTAAGGTTCCTAAATTGGGTAGGCTCAAGCCTGCACCATGAAAAGGGTGGTAATGCTTTGATCCAGGCTGGTATCTGGGTGAGAGTCACTTTACTTGTGGATTGACTATTTTGGTTGAAGAGAGGTTTTGATAAAAGTGAAGGTTCCCTTTAGATTTCTAAGACAGTTTTGGAGGTAATCTTAATTTTGAGGAGTGTTTTGTGACTTAATTACATAGTTCTTACTAGGAATGAATGGCTTTGGCCTGTGAACTCCAGTCTTCTGCCAGCAAAGTTATAGTATGGAGAACTTTTTGTTACTCAAAAGCTGTAATCAAAGCCACTTTATTCTGATTTGCATGTTTTATTTCATTTTATGTAAAGATCAGGGTTAACTCTGAGCTTTCAGTGGTTATACATTTTTAAAATGGCTTCAAATTCATGGCATGATATAATGTTAAAAGGCTCAACTCTGCTGTGGTGTAACTTGCAATCCTGTTTTTTGTTTTCCACCTCTTTATTGAATTCATATTCCCAGAGTTAGAAACTAGATCAGATTTTATGTCTGTATAAAATGAAGTTTGTTCCCTTGTATTTGAGGTTTGAGTGTGAAGCCGATTTGGAATTTCTTCCCCTTTTAAAAGGTGCTGAAATTGATTTGGTGTGAGGCAGCATCTCTTATTGTGACAATCAGGATTTCAGCAGGGGAGAAATAACTTTTTCAAAGGGCTTTAGTACTGCTGTTTTAATTTTAAAAAGGTGAAAGTCATGCTGCTGCTACAGTGAGATTAAGCTTTTTATGCCATGTGTGAAAACTTGGTCATTTGTTCTTACCTTTCTATACTCCTGTGGGATTGTAATTTTATTGTGGCAAAGTAGTTGGAAATTTGGCCTGAAGAACAGGTAGCTGACTGTTAGTTACATCTTCAGTGTGTCTTTTCAAGACTTACATAACCAGAAAGTACCAGGAGCTGTTGTCATTGTTAACTGATCCTCTTCATGTGCCTGCATGATTTCAAGGGCTTTATTCCCTGACAGCTGTTGAATATTATAAAACACTTCAGAAAGTCCATTTTAAAAAAAAAACACCAAACTAAAACACCCTTTCTGTCCAATAGTAAATGTGAACCTTCAAACCTTAGGGCTTTATTTGATTCAGTTCAAATTGTGAGCTGCAAACTCTTATGTTCTTAGTTTTTCATGACATCAAACTCAAAATGCAATAAGTTGGAGCAGCTGTCTCTGAAAGGATTAACTTTCAGTGATTTATCATATTATTTACCCTAAATATGCTCTCATCCTCTTATTTCCTTCATCTTTAGGAGTATGTGGGAGGAATGACACTTAAAGGTAATAAAACCCTTGAGACAGCCTAATCAGTTAAGTCCATTTAATTACTATTTCGTCTCTAATTTCGAACTCAGATGTAAAGAACTGAAGTTTTAAACTTTCAAACTTTTTTTTCAGGTTCTTAACTTTAAAGAAAAGGGGAATCCTGAGGAATTACTTATGTAGGTCTCAGGTATGTGGGTTTTTCTTTTCCACAATTCTTTTCTGGCTTTCCTTCCCCCAATCCCACTTTATCTATAAATGTTCTCCTTGATGTCCTTACCGATTCTGCTTTTGACAAATAAAATTAGATCACACATAGTTTTAGTACAGTAATGGATATGAAATCATGTTTACAGTGTTTGTACAAGTCAGGGTTATACAGAAATCTTTAATGACTTCAATTCTTACACTTCCACCAAGTCGCTGCTGTCCTCATTAATTAAGTTATGGTTTTACTGTGGCTGTTAACAAACACATACAAATATCTCACACTTCTGAAAAAAAGACACTTGCTGATCTGCCTCTGATGGTGATGTCTGCCTTGGTTTAACAACTGTCATTCATGAGACTGTAGTGGATGGGTCCATTTTGTTGAACTTACTAAATTGTCAAAGTAATACCTCTTAAAAGTGGCTGCATGTCGATCCAGTAAACTACCTGCTAACTGAAATGTTTATGTAGAAGGATAACACTGTAAATTTGATTTTGATGTATTCCTTATTTTATACTGTACTAAAGCCTCATGTTACAGACTTCTGTCAGTTGAAAAAAAAGGACATCTCAATTCCAATGTTTATAGATAAAGAGGAGGAAGAAAAGTAAGCAAAGGAATTAGAGAAAAATGCAGTAACAATTACCTGAGACCTACTTGTTTTTGAGGATGTCTGATCTTTCATTTTCATTATTTGGAAAAAGAAAAGTAGAAAACTCCAAAATTACTCATTTAAAAACATCTTTTTAGAGACGAACTAGTAAATAAAGAAGGGGTGGGGGTGAGTAGGGACTGTGCTACAGAGTTAGCCACGTTCCTGTGAGGCTGCAGGCTCTGTGTCCCTTGCACTCCAAACCCCAGCAGGCTGGCCCATGGCTCCAGAAGGCCTTGGGCTGCTTGGCACTGTCTGCCTGTCAGGCTGGCTCTGGTGCTGCCTCCCTGCTCAGCCTGCCAGGGACACCCCTGGCATCTCAGTGCTGGTTCTGCAGGGGATGGTGTCCTGGCAGAGTTGAGGGGCTGCTGGCACTGGGTCTGTGGGGCAGATGGGGCGTGTCTGCCTCCCTCCCCAGACATCTGTGTTCTGAAGGCTGATGGTCAGTTTCCAGCAACAAATCAGAGTCAATACATCCTAAAGTGCCTCAGTAATAATGCTGTGTAATTGTAATGACTTCTTACAAAGGAGTTCTGCATGGGAAGTTCCTAGTAATTTAGTAATAGATTTGGAACAAGTGGATCTGTAAGCTGCAGCCATACTTCCAACCTTAGAAATATTTAAGAATCATTATGCTTTCAATTTTAGTTTTAGTTTTGTTTCCTTGTTCACTGAAGATTTTCTAGACTGGCAGTCTGCAGATGATGACCCTGATAGTTTAAACAGAATTATTTGTATTATTTTCCTTGGTTTTGTTGAGCAAACTCTCATATTACTGCTGACATATTATCAATATCTATTCAGCATTAGCTGTCTGAAATCAGGAGAAAATAGACAAACTCAGCAAAAATTAAATGGTAGGAAAATAAAGATTAAAGACTTTCTGTTATAAAGATCAGCTTTGGTGTAGACCTCTGCTTTCAAGTACCTTTTCAGAAAGCAGCTTTTGAAACTTAATTTTGTCTTTTCTCGATGACCTTACCTGTGACACTGCTGTAAAATCTGTTTCCTGATCTGTTTGCACCTGCAGTTTTCTTTAACCTTAAGTAGCACAGTCAGAGAAAATACTTCCCATACCACGTTGTTAGTTTATATGGGAGATGTTGGGCAGGAGAGGCCAATGGAATCAATTTTGTGGTAAGAGGAGAAAAAAAGTCAATAAAATCCCTTAAACAGAGAGCAGCTGTGTGCATATGGTCTTCCTCAGCTGTGCCTCCTCCATTCTGCAGCTTCTTAATCTTTGTATTTAATGCTTTAAGGTTCCAGATGGAGGTTTTAGCAGAACCACGTTTCCTTTCTGCAAGGAAGGATAAGAAATGCTGAATAATGCCACCAGCATGATTCAAAAGCCAAGCAGCAGAGAGCAAACAACTCACTCAGATTATCATGACAGCTGTTTTGTGGCTAGTACTCAGTGACAGGGAAATAGAGAAGTTGTATTTGAGGTGCATGTTTTAAAATTACATAGTCTGCATTTTTTTTCCACTGTGCAGCAACTTTGTTAGTGATTCTTCAGTAATTTGGAAGTTATTATTTTATTGAGTGCTAGCCAGTGGAATAAATGTGTAAGGTCCAAAATCTTAAAAAGCAACATTGTTTACCACTTAGTATCATTTCTAAAAACAGTTAAAATTAATTTTATTTAAGATTCCTTCTTCATTCTATGTTTTAAAGAGGCATTGTTTGTTGCAGGGGCAGGACAGGCACACCTGGGTTATTTTGTGTGAGTATGTGTGTTTATTTTCTGTGACTACAGAAAAAAATAGGCAGAAAGTCAGTTTTTCCAAGGAAATGAGATTGTTGACAAAACATATTTGGAAGCTCCAGGACATACAGGTCTTAAAGTGTTTCCCAGGACAATAAATACTCCACTTGCAAATGTGCTACTGGAAAAGGTCTGCAGCTGAGACAAAAGCACTTCTGAGGAAAACCTGGTGGAACAGTGGAGTTGGGGATATAGAAAAGAAATTCCTTTTGCAGTATTGTTCTTTTCAGTTGCAATCAGGATTATTGTGGCAGTGACTGAGTTAGTGACATGAGTGTCCAAGGGTCTAATCTTGTTTTCTCAGGTAAATGCAATTGAGGTTTTTTTTTCCAAGTAGAAGTGAGATGTTCTAGGAAAGATGTTATCAGTAATGATACTGACAGGTGGCTTCTGAAAGATTTTTCCAAAAGTGGAGCACATGGCTTGGTGTTTGTTGATGTGTGGAAAGGGGCACAGAGGATTGTGCTGAGGTTTTAAGAAGATCAGTGTATTTGTGCCTGGGTTGTCTCAGGTGTCTGATAGGTGTGGGAGCTGTCAGCTTAAGTGAGGGAAGCATGGGGTCTTACCTTCAACATTCTTACATTGAAGCCCAAAAGTCGTTAGCAATAATGCTCTGAAGGGTCTGACTAAAACTTTATCCTGGTTTTTGGTAGGGTTTTGGGCTTGGTACGTTCTTAAATAAGTTTCCTTGGCAAAGAAGGAAAGGGCACAAGCTCTTTTGAGCTCCACTTAGAAAGTAATGCACGTGCAGTTTCAGTAAAATGTATTTTATGGAAAAAAAAGTAATTGAGATGTTAAGAAAACGACAAGTGTGAGATACTGGGTTTTGCCTTATTGCTGGGAATTTGGACTAAACCCTGTGGAAGGCTTGACTTTCTAAAATAAAACTGCTAAGCATTTACCCTTTAGCAACTGGAACCTTCTTAGACATGTTTATTTGAGTGGGTTTTAAATTCTGTTACCAATTCCAAAATATGATTGAGCTGTAGGGTGGACAGACTCTCACTGATCTCATAATATTTTTCTTGATCTGAAGTATTTGATAGTCCTTTGATGCAAATTGTCTAATAATTATTTCTGTACAGGAAGTACTTCAGTTTACAGTACCTTGGGTAATCTCATTGGAGGAAGGACAAGCAAAACTTCAGATCATTTCTCATTTACTTTTTAAGGGATTCTTTTTGCTTAGTTGCCTGAGATTTATGTTTCTCTTCCAGAATGAACACAGTGATGGAGACGAGGATGGGCAGATGGGAGAGCCTCATGAGACCGACTCTGACAATGAAGATATCCCAAGGCAAAAGGACAGTGACTCAGATAACGAGGAGCCTCCAAATCACAATGGGAGTGATTCAGACAATGAAGCAGCTGGTGGAGGGAAGGACAGTGATTCTGACACTGAGGAGCGTCGAAATCTTCATTTAAGTGACTCTGAAAATGAAGAAGCCTTAAATCATCGAGCAAGTGACTCTGAAAACGGAGAACCTCCCAGGGATCACAGCAGTGATTTTGAAAATGAGGAGTCTCACAAGCAGACAGCCAGTGACTCTGAAGGTGAGGAGATCCACAAGCAGCCAGCCAGTGACTCTGAGGGTGAGGAGCTCCACAAGCAGCCAGCGAGTGACTCAGAGGGGGAGGAGATCCACAAGCAGCCGGCCAGTGACTCGGAAGGGGAGGAGGAC
>NW_008618235.1:6679-14980 GCF_000691845.1 Merops nubicus
GGGAGATCCCAAAGCAGCCAGCCAGCGACTCGGAGAGTGAGGATGTTTCCAGACACAAACAAGAAATAGAGTCTGAGGACAGTGATGGGGAGGACAGGAAGGAGGAGGTGCAGAATGATTCTCATCATTCAGATAACAAACGCCTAAGGGAAGGATTTCAGGGCTCTGACAGTGAAGAGGAAGCTCCAAAGAGACGGAAGATATCGGACAGCAATGAAGAAGAGAAAGAGGAGGAGAAGACAGTGAAGAGGAAAACAGCTATCCTTTCTGACAGTGAGGATGAGAGTGAGAAAACACGTAAGGAACTCTAGTGTGAAAATAAAAACGTGGTGGGACAAGAAGTAGTGTTAGAATTGTTATTTTTATATGAAGAAGCATCTAAGATAAATGTGAACCCATAACGCAGATTTGGTTTTAGAGCACGGGTTTTTTTATATGAAGAAAGCATCAAAGATAAATGTGAAACCATAACGCAGATTTGGTTTTAGAGCACAGGGGCATTTGCAGAGGCTGTTGTTCTGACTGCATTCCTGTGGGGATGTGGATCTAATACTTTTGATTAATGAGTAGGTCTAATAGAAGTAAAAGACTGCATGACCTTACTTTACACTGACATCTGTTGTCGTATTGATTATGCCTGTTAGTCATTGCTCTCCTTTGTAGAAATGGCAATCATTTTGTGTAGGAAGGCTAGTCAGCTTTCCTCTTGTCCAAATCAAAGTGAGAGGATAGTTTGAGAGTCCTGGTGGTCACTTCTGTTTCTAGGACAGGTAGTAATGATCCTTTCTCTCAGCAGCTGCAAAAAAAGTACGAATCCTTTCTGATGTGGAAGAATCAGATAGTGATGCTGCCTCAGAGAAATCTGACAAGAGGAAGAAAACTGTTGTATCAGATAGTGAAGAAGAAGAAGAAAGAAAAGAGAATGCTGGGAAGAAAAAAGAAGAGAAAGATCTGTTTGGCAGTGACAGTGAATCTGGAAATGAACAAGAGTAAGTGCTTCTGGGCATGTGAATTCCTTCTGGGTTGCAGATAGGCTGAGCATGAATGGAGAATGGATGAATGCCAGCCAGAGGATGATTGTCCACCCTCATGGGTGGTGTGAAGAGGATGGTCAGTAGTAGGTGGCAGAATGAAAGGATCTCCATGTTTGCTGAAAATGTACTTTTTCACTGTTGCAGTTTAAATAGATAAATGTTACTGTTCCCTTCACAGGAACCTGATTGCAGATATATTTGGTGAATCTGGTGATGAGGAAGAAGAGGAATTTACAGTAAGTTGCTGCAGATGTCTCTTGTTCACTTGCTAGATACAATTTTCATGGGAAGGTACTCCAGAATGACTGTTGGGGTTTGAGCTCATGTTCAGGGGTGTGCTATATCAGGAGGGGAGTTTTATGTCTGCTGGACTCCCTAAGATAGTCTTTGGGTTAAAATAACAGTTAGAGCTCTTCTGGTGGGAGAGCTATTGGTGTGATGGTCCCAGGTGGAATTAGGGAGCCTTTGTTCCTCTTTCTTACAGATCTCTGAAGACTTTCTGAAGCTTTTTGAGTATCACTGTTAGGTGCCTGAGTAGATGCTCAGTCCATACACTGATCTGCATGCACTGTCTTTACCCATCAGGGTTTTAACCAGGAAGATCTGGAGGAAGAGAAAGGTGATGCAGACATGAAGGAGACAGCAGATGAATCTGACTCAGATGATAACATCAAAAGAGGGAAGCAGTAAGTCAGTGTGTTACATACTCCTTCTATCAATAGCAAATGCAATGTTTTAGTGAAAGGGCACCTCCAAAGACAGCTGGACTTCTTAGTTTAGAAAGGCACAGGACTGTATTTCTGCAAAAAGTCTATTTTTTATAAACTACAGTTGGAGGCCCAGTCTCAGCTTGTACAGTTCAGTCACTGGGCAGCCCATAGCAGATCACCTGTGGTGCTGCTTCAGAGGATGATATTTCATGGTTCACATCAAAACATGAGTGCAATTAATATCAAACAAGCATCTGACTCTGCTTTTAGCAGCTCAGCATGGGAGTGGTGGGTGCAAGGGAGAAGCTGTGGCAGGACTTGCCATCAGCACGTCTCCTCTTGCCTTTCTGTCTGCTCCAGCAGCACCAGGGCAGCATGTTGGAACACTAAGTCTTGGTCAGCTTCAGGGACAGCTTCAGCACCTTTTGAGCCCCATCTCCTACATGTGTGCCTGTCGTTAGTGCTTTCAGCAAGGTCCTGCAGATGTCTGAGGGCACCTCAGAGCCGTTGAAGCCTTTTGGTGGTTTCCCACTTTGTATACAGGGCCAGTGAGCCATAAAGCTTGCAGATATATTGGAGAGTCTTTGAAAGGTTATGCTAGAGAAATACAAAATTACTTCCTACAAAGACAGCAAGCTCAGCCCTCTCAGAGCATCAGCAGAGTCTTCTTGCATTGCAGCATGGACTTCATGTCAGACTTTGACATGATGCTGCAGAGGAAGAAGAGCATGAGCGGCAAGCGCCGCCGGAACCGCGACGGAGGGACCTTCATCAGTGATGCAGATGATGTGGTCAGTGCTATGATTGGGAAGATGAATGAAGCTGCTGAGGTGAGATTTTTAGGCTCCAAAGACACCTTAAAATCCAGTTCCATTCTGTGGGAGAAAAATCTCATGATCAGGCAAATACAGAAAGTTGTGTGGTACTCGAAAGGAGTAATCTGTACCCTATGGAAAAGGTCCAATATCTCAATAACTGCTTGACTGTTACTTCCCTGTTCTGAATGAAAGCATTTCTTCCATTGGCATACATTTGGATAAAATACTCATTTTAAACATTAAAATTAGTTAACTTGCTAAACTCTAGCCAGCTGAGATAACTGTCCTAAAAAAAGAGATATATGGGTGTTCTCTAAAGTACCTGAAGAAGTATCTCAAACACTGAGAAAGGGACTATGTTTTAATTTCATGATACAGATGCTAGCATACATAGTAACTCAGTGACATGTTCTCTCTCTAAAAAGTGAGAAGACCTTTCCTAAAATGTGTGACATGATGGTAGAGTGACAGAACTACAGGAGTTCAGCCTTGGCAGCCTTGTCTGTCCTGTGGAGGGAGTCATGTTTAATTTGTTCCTGTGTGAGGCTTACTGGGGTCTTGCCTTTTGCCAGGTGTCCTGTGCTGTAGTTTTGTCAGAGTAGCCATGAGTGAACAGCACTGTGAAACTCATTAAAACCAACTGGGGGGAATATACAGAACTTCAGAAAGAGGAAGTATGGACTAATCTTTTTCCTGTAAATGCTGTAAAGGATGAGAGTTGCTGATTTCTCCTGATTAACTGACCCTGGTTCTTCAACTCCCTGCAGGAGGATCGACAGCTCAATACACAAAAGAAACCAGCACTAAAGAAATTGACTTTGTTACCAACTGTAGTTATGCATCTTAAAAAGTGAGTGGTCACTCTCTGAGTTAATTATCTTGTGGAATATTGGGAATTTGGTAGATTTTATGGAGTGGCATTACAGTTGTACTGAGTATGCAGTGAAACACTTTTGTTCTTCCAAGTAAATGCTGGAGCTAGGTGGCCTCAGAAACCATAGTCTACATAATTTTACCTGTTAATTTAACATGAAACAAACTCAAATGTGTTATTATGCTGAGGGAACATAATGTCTTAAGATTTTTATGTCTTATATGAGTTTGTGGCTTCTCTTTAAACTTTCTAGGCAGGACCTCAAAGAAACTTTCATCGACAGTGGTGTTATGAGTGCCATCAAAGAGTGGCTTTCTCCCCTTCCAGACAGAAGTCTCCCAGCACTAAAGATACGAGAGGAGCTTCTGAAGATCCTGCAAGAGGTTAGAAAATGACTTCTAATCTCATCTGATTCTGGTTCTCCATGGTTTTACAAGGATGTGCTTTAGGAGAATGGCTGGTGGTGAATGTCCTGCAGCTGCTGCCAGTGGGCTGTGCAGTGAAGCACACAAAGAAGCAAGCTGCAAAATAGGAGTGTTTAAAAGTGGCATCGTTTTAATGAGTCTCACATTGCAGACAGGCTTTGTAGCTGAACAGAGTTTGGCTGCAGAACTTCAGGCACTTAATTGTTACAAAAAGTTTGCCTGTGTTCACAAGAAAGTGGCTAGCTCTGCCAGCAGCTGGCCAGCAGGCATTCTGAGAGTCCCAGGTGAACTAGAGACACCAAGTTCTCTCTCCTTTCTCAGGGAGTTACATGCTACAGCATTTCTAGATTCTGGATAGATCTAAAGTGCTCTTTCATTTAGCCCTCAGCGTCTCATTGTGATTTGGCACTTCAGTTTGTCTTTGCTGTGGTTATAAAATAAGCGTGGCATAGTCTCAGTAGTGAAGTTTTTCTTGCAGCAGCAGTAGGTGGCTTTGCCTGAAGCTCCAGCCATATTTCTCCTTGTAGATTCTGGATAGATCTAAAGTGCTCTTTCATTTAGCCCACATTCTCAGTGGCTCATACATTGTGATTGGGCACCTCATTTTGTCTTTGCTGTGGTCATAAAATAAGCGTGGCATAGTCTCAGTAGTGAAGTTTTTCTTGCAGCAGCAGTAGGTGGCTTTGCCTGAAGCTCCAGCCATATTTCTCCTTGCTAAGAAGTGGCAGCAGTGCTGCCTGTATTTAGCTGAGTTGGCCCTGCCTGCCTGTTGCAGGTTTGTGCAGAGTTCAGTCCAGAGTCACTTGCTGTGGATCCCTCAGTTTTGCTCTCTTGTTCTCCCTTCTCTTTTCCTGGCCTATTAAAGATGGGTTTTGGTGTTTTTGCAAAGTTCAGTGACACTATTAATATTCAGGCATAATTTCTTGATATTTTTCTGGCTTTTCCTTTACCCTGTAGCTGCCCAGTGTGAGTCAGGAGACCCTGAAGCACAGTGGCATTGGACGAGCTGTGATGTACCTCTACAAACACCCCAAAGAGTCGAGACCCAACAAGGATATGGCAGGGAAGCTAATCAGTATGTAAACCTCCCTTTGCCTGGCATCAGGGAGATTTCACTGACAATATAATTTCTCCATCACTCTTTCTGTTGTGTGGCTTTTGCTGTCATCTGTAGTGGCATCAATCCTGCAGTGTAGGAATTTCACTAATGTGTTTCATCTCTGTTTGTAGAGCTTTTAACAAACCCTGTTCCATTAACTTCTGCATGCACCTGTTCCTTTCATTTCTGTTCTAAACCAGAGGATGGTGTTTATTTTGCCCAAATTCTCTCTTGCCTGGTTGTCCAGGCTTCACCTATATGCTACAGAGGTGGGAAGGTGCTGCCAGAAGACTCTTTATTCTGTGTACTTGGGAGAAATCTTGGATGACTGAAAGTTTACCTCTTAGACAGCTGTAATCCATGTGTAGTGCACTCCAGCCTGAATGGCTGCAAACTGATAATAACCTGAGGTTCTTCAGGAACTATTTTGCATATTTCTAAAAGAGAATTCACTGTGGTGAGCAGTTGCTGACACTAAGTGTTCTAAGAGCTGAGAGAGATTCCAGAAGAGCAGACAAGAGCAAGGGACTTGTGGACAGTAAGACCTTTCATCTATCAAGGCTGGATTTGCCCCAAATATTAAAGAGCTCATAAATCACTTGTTGAAAGGAAGTATAAATACTTGCCATAAACTTTGGAAGCTGTATTTGGTCACTAGGATGGTTTGAAGATAAACTTCAGAGGCCTAGTGTTCATTAACCAAATATTTCTCTTTTTTTAATAGATGAGTGGTCTCGACCCATCTTTGGCCTTACCTCAAACTACAAAGGCATGACAAGAGAAGAGAGGGAACAGAGAGATTTGGAGCAGATGCCCCAGCGAAGGAGATTGAGCAGGTAGGAGTGGCAGGGGGAAATGTGAAATCTTGCTTTCTTTTCCATGCAGGAAAAGCAAAGTGATGTGTAAATATTAATGGAAATAAATGGAAAATAAGTTAGAACTTCTCTTTTCTCTTTTGCCACGCTTGACTGTCTTTTAAAAGTACTCTCTCTGTGTACAGGTGTGTATAAAATCTCATTTTTCTTGCAGCTCTGGTGGTCAGACTCCCCGCAGGGACCTGGAGAAAGTGTTAACTGGAGAGGAAAAGTAGGTTGGATTTGGAAACAATTTTGATTAGCAAAAAGTATCTTGTATTTTGATGATAGTAACAATTTGAGGTTTGAGAGGTGATGTTCATGCAGTGTGTTTCAGAGGTAGAGCATGACAATGGCTTGTACTTTTTTCTGTATAAGCTTTGTCTCTAGCAGGCCCATTTTTTTTCCTGCAGGGCACTTAGACCTGGAGACCCTGGGTTCTGTGCCCGTGCCAGGGTGCCCATGCCCTCCAACAAGGACTATGTGGTCAGGCCCAAGTGGAACGTGGAGATGGAGTCCTCCAGGGTAAGCACGGCCGTGGGGGGGTGGCTGAGTCTCTGGTTGACCTGAGAATCTGCCACCTAACTGCTCTTGTTGCTGTACAACACACTCATTCTTCTAAGTGTGTCTTCCAACTTGAGTAGCCAGTAAGTTCTGCTGTCAGGTGGGCTGTTCTAAAGTCAGCAACTTCAGCCCAGCTTTCCCCTGGGTATCACTACTTCTCTTGCTGTAAAGATTTTCATATTAACTGTTGTAGTGTTTCTCTCTAGGTTAAGAATCTGATTACAGGCCTCATTTTAGAGCATGTTGAATTCAAGTTGCAATTCAACAAGTGTCTCACTGATATTTTTATACCTCTCCTTGTTTTTTGTATCATAGTCTTCTGATAATAGTCCAGATTTGGAAAACATGAACAGTTCCAGTAGAGGCCTTTGCCTTGCGTTTATCTGCCTCATCCATCTACCTTATACAGCTTAATTTAAACAATGAAATGGTAGAACACATGTAAATGGAGGAAGTAATAATTGCTGTGCTTTCTGCTGTTCTCTTTCCTTCTGTGCATTAACTGAGCTGTTGTTTCTAGCCCGGGACTATTAAGAGAGGTATTAGTCGCTTGGAAAAGCACAAGAGGCGGTTTGCTGAACAGAAACGACTCAGCAAAGTGCATCGGGCCATCAAGTTCAGCATTGAAGGCAACAGGATGCCCCTGTAGCCATGGCACTGCCTGCCCCACTTGGAGAGGTATCCCTCCAGGGAGGGGTGACCAGTGCATGTGCTTCAGCGGTTGAGCAGCTGGCACACGCAGCAGAGGAGCGTGCACACCCTAACTTACACTGGAACAGTCTCCTTGTGTTCTCACGTCTGTACTGTGACCTAAAAGGGAACCTGTACAGGGGAAAATAGGCTGTAGCACATCAGATCTGCTGTGACAGCTGCCTCGACAGCTTCAGGGTACCCCAACAACGGCGTGCAGGGAAAAGACCTGTACCCGAAAGCAGCTCTGCAGCACCTGGGTGGGGCTGGAGTGCTGTGCTGACCTGAGGGGTTCTGCAGCTTTGTCTGAACCACCCCACAGGGATTCTGAGCCCTCAGCACAGGGCTCTGTGTCAGTGCACGCCGACGTCCATGGCTGATGTGTCCTGCTCCAAAGGAAGGTGTTTGTCATGTCTGCTCTTCAGGCAAGCTGAGTGGTGTGACACTCGAGGGGGGGTGACAGGAGGTAGAGCACGAGACCTCTGCAGACCATGCCCTGCTGGGGAAGAGGGGTGGGGGGACATCAGTCCATGACATACATCAACACAGGAATTATTTTGACAGTTCCTAGTCTGTTTCAGTTCTGTGGGCAGGGCTGCCACAAACTGGCAGTGGCAGGAAGAGGCCAGCACAAGCAGTAGATACCTGTTGAGTTTAAACTTCTTATTTATTCGTTTAAAAAAAAAAAAGATATTTTTTTAAAAATCACTATGAGATTCCAGTTATAATCTCAATGAATAGTGAAAAAGTTTTGAATAAAGTTTATTTAAAATCAGTATGTCAGGAGCACCTTCCTCAGTGATGGGAACAAGAGGTTCCGTTCCTAATAGATGTTTTTTTGTCAGATATTAAGTACTATGTTCTGGTTATCTCTGTTCTCCCAAACTTAAAAGGTGTAAAGCTTCCATCATTTGTTGTCCCTGTTGTCCAGTCAGTGGCCATTGCTTTCTAGGAGGTAGCAGCTATGGATTGGAAGGCCCTTGCTCTTTGTCTTTGGAGTTTCTTTACAGAATCACTGTATTTACTGTGGAAAATAACTGCTGCGTCTTCTCGGGCGTTCACACTAACTCCTCTAACACTGGTGTGGTCAGCTCAGGCACTCCTTGTGCTCCCTACACCCCCTTTGTCCTAATCACTCATCGGGGGGCTCGACAGCAGAGCTGGAGTGGATGCAGCTGCTCCAGCCCCCTCCCCTGCTGGCTCTGAGCCCCTTCCCCTGGCTGGGCTGAGCCC
>NW_008618236.1:0-915 GCF_000691845.1 Merops nubicus
AAGTGTGTTAAAACAACCTTGTTATACTGATTTTGTTTTCCACGTTTGGTATTAGTTAAATAGTGCCTGTGCACAATGTTCACTGATTTGGTTGCCTGGTGGTCCTTTGTTAATCCCCATCTCCTGTATGTGTTCCCTTCTGATGATGTTTGCCGTCTCCGGGAAGTGGGTCAGGCGTCTCGTTCTGTGTTACTGGGTGGTGGCAACTTAGGATCAAAAAACTGCGAAGTGAAATGTGTATGCGTTTGTGGCCTTGTCATTTTCCAGTGGTCTCACCCAGTCTGTGGGTGAGATGGGGGAGGAGACCCTCTCAGGTTTTGAGAGTTTTGGTTATCCTTGGGACTCCCAGGCCAGCATGCTCTCAGTGCTATGTGTTTTGAATGTTTGCCAAGTTTTGTTTAGAGTGACACAGTTAATGTCTTAAGAACATCACCCAGAGACCTGTCCCAGGGCTGGATAGTTATGAGTGGCAGGGTGTGTGGGAGAGTACGGGCAAGTGCCTAGGCCAGTGGTCACCCCCAATGTTCTGGAATTTCACCCTTGAACAAGTGCAGAGTTCCAACAGATTGGTAAAGCAACTACAAAAAGTGTGCTGTCAACCTGGCAATCCCCAGGAAATGCCAGTGACAGGAAGATGTTGGGGCCTTCCCCATGCCTATGGAGTGCTTCTCAACAGTATTGAGTGCCCTCAGAGCGAAGAGGAGGTCGCTGAACCTGAAAACAGTCCAGCAGATGCTGGAGCTGACCCGCAGAACCAACCTGCGCCTGTATCGTTGCCCCAGTCCGGAAGAAGAAATACACAAAGAAATCGGTCGTCGCAGTGACGGATGAGGCTGAACCGGGGCCGTCGCAAAAACAGGAGGAAGAGGCGCAGAGGTGGGCACCCGATCCCTGTCCCTGAGTGGGCTGCGGGCC
>NW_008618236.1:1314-1883 GCF_000691845.1 Merops nubicus
GTGTCGCTTCCTGAAGGAGGTGCCGGGGACAGAGGGTGGATGAGCTGGCTTGCCAGCTCCAGCAATATGAAGGAAGCATCTCCCTACAGACCCACGTTTCATCTGTGAATGAATGGGCCTGGGAGGTCCAAAAAACTGAAGACCACCTTTCTTACTCTCCACCTGTACGGACCCATGTCTCAGCATTTGGAAGCTGACGTTCCCCTGCCCAAGAGAGAGAACATGGAAAGTACACCCCATGTGGCACCTTGTGGTTCTACCTACGGGACCAGGGGGAGGGCATGAGGAGGTGGGATGGAAAACCCGCTTCGACCCTAGCTGCACATGTAGATGAATTGTGGGGCAAAGCAGTTGTGAAGGGGAGTCAGCCAAGAAAAATAACGCTCCAGTGTCTAGTGGGAAACTTGCCAGAAATAACAGAAGAGTTGATCTTATGTCTGACCCTCTCAAGGGGACCTCAAAGTCATTTTTACAAGAAATGAGTGACTCCAACCAGGATTAGAGGAGCCCTGCCTCCAGACGGGTGGAGGAGAGGGGCAATCGGATTTACTGGGGAGTGTGGATCTGAT
>NW_008618237.1:0-9838 GCF_000691845.1 Merops nubicus
CTCCAGTAGTTCCTTGTCTCTCTTGATCCAGGGAGCCCAGAACTGGGCAGAGTACTCCAATGTGGCTTCACCAGGGCAGAGCAGACAGGGGAAGAGAACCTCCCTTGACCTGCTGGTCACGATGTACTCCAGGATACCATTGGTCTTCCTGGATACAGGAGCACACTACTGGCTCATGGTAAACGTGTTGTCACACCAGGACTCCCAGGTCCTTCTCAGCAGGCAGAGCTGCTTTCCAGCAGGTCAGCCTGTAACCTGTACTCGTACATGGGGTTATTCCTCCCAAAGTGCAGGACTCTACACTTGCCCTTGTTGAACTTCATCAGGTTCCCCTGTGTCCAACTCTCCAGCCCGTCCAGGTCTCACGGAATGGCAGCACAGCCTTCTGGTGTGTCAGCCACTCCTCCCAGTTTTGTATCACCAGCAAACTGAGGGTAGACCCCACCCCTTTATCCAGGTCACTGATGAAGATGTTGAACAAGACTGGACCCAGTACTGACCCCTGGGGAACACTGCTAGCTACAAGCCTCCAACTAGACTCTGCACCACTAATCACAACCCTCTGAGTTCCATTGTTCAGACAGTTCTCAATCCATCTCACAGTCCACTCTTTTAACCCACACTTCCTGAGCTTATCTATGAGGCTGTTATTGGAGACAGTGTCAAAAGCCTTGCTGAAGTTGAGGTAGACAATATCCACTGCTCTCTCCTCATCTATCCAGATAGCCACACCACCATAGGCAGCTGTCAGATTTGTCAAGTATGACGTCCCCTTGGTAAATCCATGATGACTACTCCTGAGAACCCTCTTTTCCTCTACATGCCTAGAGATGACCTCCAGGATGAGCTGTTCTGTCACCTTTCCAGGGATGTAGGTGAGGCTGCCTGGCCTGTAATTTCCTGGGTCCTCCTTCTTGCTCTTTTTGAAGATTTCAGTGATGTTGGCTTTCTTCCCGTCCTCAGGCACCTCTCCCATTCTCCATGATCTTTCAAAAACAATGGAGAGTGGCATAGCAACAACATCAGCCAGCTCCCTCAGCAATTGTGAGTCTACTCATCAGGGCCCAGGGATTTGTGAGTGTTCAGTTTGCATAAATGATCAGTCAGTCCTCCCTGACCAAGGAAGAGTCTTCCTTCCGCCAGACTTTCTTTTACCTCCAGGGACTGGGATTCCTGAGGGCTGGCTTTAGCAGTCCAGACTGAAAAAAAGAAGGCATTCAGTAACTTTGCCTTCTCTGTATCCACAGTCACTAGGACACCCTCTTCATTTTGCAGCAGGCCCACATTTTCCCTGGTCTTCCTTGTGCTGCTGATGTACTTGAAGAAGCTCTCCTTGTTGTCTTTTACATCATTTGCCAGATTTAATTCCAAGAGGGCCTTAACCTTCCTTATTGCGTCCCTACATATTCTGTCAACATTCCTATCTTCCTTCCAAGTAGTCAGTCCATTTTTCCACATACTTTAAACTTCCTTTTTCCATTTCAGGCTTTCCAGAAGTTCATTCAGGTAGGTGTCATGCCACCTTTACTTGATTTTTTTACACATAGGGATACACCAATCTTGAACTTGGAGGATGTGCTTGAATATTAACCTATCAACCAGTTCTCTTGGGCCCCACTTCCTCTGAGAGTTGTAATCCATGAGATTCCTCCAAGCAGGTCTTTGAAGAGGTCAAAGTTAGCTCTCTTGAAGTCCAGAGTAGCAATCTTACTTATTGCTCTGTTTCTTCCTTGCAGGGCTGTGAACTCCACTACCTCACAGTCACTGCAGCCAAGGCTGCCCCCAGTCTTCACATCCCCAGCTGCACTTTCTTTGTTCGTTACTACAAAGTCCAGCAGCACACCTCTTTTCATTGTCTCCTCCACCATCTGTCTCCTAAGGTATCATCAATGGACTCCAGAAACCTCTTGGACTGTGTGTGCCTTGCTGTGTAGCCTTTCCAGCAAATATTAGGGTGACTAAAGTCCCCCATGAGAGCCAGGGAATATGATCTTGAGGCTACTTTAAGCTGTCTGTAGAAGGCCTCATCAACTTCCTGATTAGGTGGCTTGTAGTAAACACCCATGGCAGTGTCAGCCATATCAGCCTCGAGATTAAGTACTTAAGAGGGTGATCTTAACTATTGTACAATTACACATTTCATATCATTAACAATAATAATGAAAAAGGGTAAACAAGCAAGAAGAAGAAACAAGAGAAATAAAGAGGAAAGAGAAGGAAATCACCCAAGTTCCAATGATGCCTTGTCCAGCATAGTCTTGGGTTCATAGCTCCTGGATGGTGGGGCTCTGTCCAACCTGGCTGGTCACGTGCCTTTTCCTGTGTCTGGTTTCCCAGGGTCCTCCTCTCAGTCAGAGTTTTGTTGAGCACTCATACTATTTCATCTGCGATGTTCCTGAAATGAGGCTGGGGGAGGTAGGGGGTCCTGGTGGTCGGCTTGCCCCCTCTACTGCCGTGACCACCTTAAGACCTTTCTATGCATGTGTCCTCTATCTCAAGTCAGCTGGGGAGGTGCAGGGGGATCCTGGCGGTCAAGTTCACCCCCTGTTGCCATGCCCATGGTATGACCATTTTTTGTGCACGTGCCCTTCGTCTCAGGCCAGAATGACTTTGCAGGTTAGAATGGGGTAGCTGATGCAGGAGGTGACACCACACTGCCCCTGCAAGGCTTCCCACTCCTTGGTTTTGCAGACCCCACTGTAAAAATGGTCTCTTTGAGGCACACCACACAGGTTCCATACTGTGTCCGTTAGACACCCTGAACTGTCAGGAATGGAAAAGCCAAATGTACTGGGCTAGATCCTTTGGCATGCACAACAGCTTCTTTCTACCCAACAGCTTAGGACTTAACTACCTTGTTTTTTTCAGTCCTCTTGGTGCTCATGACTATGTAACAGACACAATGTTTTTAGAGTATACTATTGGTGAAGATATTTAGGCCTATACAAAAATTGTGTAATGCCTCAATTTTGAATTCTACAGCTTCTTTCTAGTGCAACAGATTTATAACACAAAATATTTTTAGCAATATTATTCTAGAATTCTTGAAAAAATATTTTAAGCCTTAATTACAGCTTTGAAATATGACATCTTTAAGTTAAACATGCTTAGCTTTCATCCTCCTGCAGAACCGTTTAGGTCTGAAGTAATTTGGTTGATTTACACTGCACATTTTAATAGTAAACCTATTATCATGTCAATCAGGGGTTTGCGTGTTTTCTTTTAAGCAAATAAAATTCTCCAAATGAGGTCTGCTTAAAATATTGACAATAAAAGGTGTGATAAAAACTTGAAAAACTTCAGTTAATACTAAAAGGCTTATCGTAATGTTTTCCAAAGCTATTGTTCAGAAAAACTTTACTTCATCAGAGCAGTTCTGAGGTTGTATGGAATACAATGTTGAACTATTGCATCGTTACAAAATTAAAACACAAAACAAAGACTGGATCTTTTTACTTTGCTGTCATTATGGTCAACATTCATCCCCAGTTGTGGGGTTCTTTTTATACTATTCTGTCAAAGTTAATGCACACATATTACTGATTTTATCAGACAGCCTGATAAAATGCAGAAAACTGTACTAGTATACTACTGGTCCTAAGTAGTACCTTTTTTCAGGTGTTGTACAACTGGCTTTGCTATTTCACACAGGCGGCTTTGCATGGCAAACCCAAGGTAATCTCTCATCACCCTTTTTGAGCTATGAGAAGGCACAGAGAGGTGCCTCAGCACAACTCACTACAGGATCACATTCTAAATGTCTGTTGAATTTGATTTTGAAAGATGGTGGACAGTCTAACCTGGGTCTAGCCAAGAGTTTAGTCACATCAGACAATAAATCTGGCTCATTTTTCAAATACATGTTTACATTCTGTGCTGTTTTGGGTTCCACTTTACAGTACCTAACTGTTTAATATTCTGTGCTCAGGGCAACACAATGTTGCCAAGCAATTTGATTTGATTTTTAAATACAATGTTCACCATGTGCTTTTGAAGCACGATTTTTATATTCAATTCAGGAAAAAAAAAAAAAATGTTAAAAGTTAATGGGCATCTTGGATATGCCTTTAGATCTTAATTTTTCCTCACCTGTGGCCCTTGGGCTCGCTGTGACTTTGACAAAGTTCTGTTCTGCATTTTGCTTTTGTTGCTACAGTGAACTTTTAGGAACATGTGGCTGAGTGCAGAATGGAAACTGGTAGATACCAGTTCATCGCAGATGCCAAACATTTTGCAAAATGTAAATTCAGATATTATGATCTGATCTTATTTTCTAATGGCAGGGAGCAAACAAAATGTTTAGTGAAAACAAAATGTTTTCCACCAGGCTTAAAGAAAAAAAAAATAGTAAGGCTTAATTCTGCTCACATGGATGGTCATTCTAACTTTTTTATCACTGAGAGTGGTCGATGGTAGACGCCTGAGGAAAGAGGAGAAAAGGCAATTGTACAGTAATAGTTTCTGGGTCCCAGTTGTGCAGATGCAAGCACTTTCTGACTTAAGAACTTCCTGACCTTCCATCATATCCCTGTTGGTGTTTTAATATCATTAGTAATTTTCGTTTCCTCTGAATGTATCTGATTGTTTGGGCTGAAACTCCCAATGGTTTCAAAAGGTTATGGCTCAAAGGCATGGTCAGAGAACTTACACTATAAGCACTTCCTTTGTCTGTCAACCTAGGAGCTTTCCTGGATTATTAGGGACAAAGATAGATTTTGAACAACAATGACAAAATTCTGATTGTATTAAAACAATATCATTTTATTTGTTCAACACTGTAATTTAGAGTTAAGAGTCAAAGAGCCGGTGCATAATATGCTTGTTATAATTTGAATTTCTTTTACCTGACAAGATATTTTTTGCTAAGAGAAACCAAGCTATTCTTTCCTATATAGTCTCAGTGGAATCCAGAGCAAAATGGAAATGGGGACATTTAGCTGGAAGATTTTTGCATACAGAATAAATGGCAAGGTTTTAAGGGCACAGGCATTTGAATACTATAATCAAAATGTCATTTAATGCAAATTCCAAAAGTAGTATCAACACAGAATTATAAATTTGACAGTGAAGTGCCTTTCATGAATAAAAAGTTAAAAAAAGGTTAGGGCACTGCTGTCTCTATCATGCTTATTTTTGCTCTTCACAGTTCCTGCTATTTCAATTTGTTAAAAATTAGGTGGGGTTGTTATCCTGGTTTGGTTTTAGTTTTGTTTTTATTTTATAGCTATAGGCCACCCATTTTCCATCACCAACACAGATATTCCAACAAATAATTGTCCTATTAAAAGGGAGAAATAACCATCGATGTAAAAATATGCAGAAATTACGTTTAGCCATTAAAAGTATGTTCAGTCAAATCACATTAAGTGGGAAGTGAAAGGGCGTTTATTTTTAAGCTGAGTAAAGGATATATTCTAAGATGGGGAGGGCAAAGCAGATCCATCTTAACTTCATGGTGATGTGTTCACTAGTAGAAGGGCAACATTGTAAGATAAATGTATATGTTTGATTCCTAATGAATTTTCCTCATTGGATAAAAGATAAAAATAAATGTATCATACAACCATTTATGTTGGAAAAGACCTTTAAGAGCTCTGAGTCCAAATGCTAACCTAGCACTTCCAAGTCCATCACTGCACCATGTCCCGTAGCACCACATACATGTCTTAGACACCTCCAAGGACGATGACTTCACCACTTCCCCAGGTAGTCTGTTCCAGTGCTTTACAACTTTTTCAGTGACAAATGTTTTCCTACAGTGCAATCTAAACCTCCCCTGGTGCAATTTGAGGCCACTTCCTCCTGTTCTATAGCTTGTCATTTGGGAGAATAGACCGACCCCCACCTCACTACAACTTCCTTTCAGGTAACTGTAGAGAGTGATAACATCTCCCTTCAGCCTCCTTTTCTCCAGCCTAAATAATCCCAGTTCCCTCAGCTGCTCCTCATAGAACTGGTGCTGTAGACTCTTCACCACCTTTGTTGCCTTTCTTTGGATGTGCTCCAGCACCTCAATGTCCTTCTTGTAGTGAGGGGCCCAAAACAAACCACAATACTCGAGGTGCAGCCTCAGCAGTCCCAAATACAGGAGGACAATCCCTTCCCTAATCCTGCTGGCCAGACTATTTCTGATACAAGCCAGGATGCCGTTGGCCACCTTGGCCACATGAGCACACTGCCAGTGTTTTTCAGTTGCACAGCTTTCCATCCACTCTTCTCCAAGCCAGTATCACTGCCTGGGGTGACCCAAGTCAGGTGTTGTCACTTGGCTGCATTGAATCTTATGCAATTGGTCTCAGCTCATTGATCCAGCCTGCCCAGATCCCTCTGTAGAGCCTCTCTACGCTCAAGTAGTTCAACATTCCCCTTCAGTTTGGTGCCATCTGCAGACTCACTGAGGTTGCACTCAATCCCCTTATTGAGATCATTGATAAAGATTCTAAACGGAACTGGACCTAATACCGAGCCCTGGGGAACGCCACTTGTGACCAGCCATTGACTGGATTTAACTCCATTCACCACCTCTCTTTGGGCCCAGCCATCCAGCCATTTTTTTTTTTTTTACATGTTTTTTTTACCCAATTAAAGAGTCCCCCCACCAAAGCCATGAGCAGCCAGTTTCTCCAGGAGAATGCTGTGGGAAATGGTGTCAAAGGCTTTACTAAAGTTTAGGTAGACAACACCCACAGTCTTTCCCTCATCCACTCAGCAGGTTACTTTGTCATAGAAGGAGACCAGGTTAGCCAAGCATGGATCTGCCTTTCATAAATCCATGCTGACCAGGCCTGATTTCCTGGTTGTCCTGTACATGCCATGTGATGGAACTCAGGGTGAACTGCTCCACAACCTTCCCCAGAACTAAGGTCAGACCGACAGAGCTGTAGTTCCTTAGCTCCTCCTTCCTTCCCTTCTTGCAGTTGGGTGTCACCTTTGCTAATCTCTAGCCCACTGGGACCTCCCTGGTTAGCTGGGACTGTTGATAAATGATGGAAAGTGGCTTGGTGAGCACTTCTGCCAGCTCCCTCACTACCTTTGGGTGGATCTCATGTGGCCCCATGAAACTGTGCATATAAGTGGTGTGGTAGGTCACTGGCCATTTCCTCTTGGATTATAGGGGCTTCATTCTGCTCTTCATCCTTGTCTTCTGGGTCAGGAGGCTGGGCATTCAGAGAACAACTGGTCTGTTAAAGACTGCAGCAAAGAAGGCATTAAGTACCTCAGCGTTTTCCTCATCTTTGGTCACTATGTTTCCCTCTGCAATCAGTAAAGGATGGAGGTTTTTCCCCTTAGTCCTGTTCTTGTTGCTAATGTATTTAGAAAAATATTTTTATTGTCCTTTAAGGAAATAGCCAGATTAACTTCTACCTGCACTTTGGCCCTTCTCATTTTCTTCCTTCATAACTTCATGACATATTTGTAGTTGTTCTGAGCTGCCTCTATAGCCATTTAGCTGTCAAACCTTCCATGCATTCTGTGGCTAATCTGATAAGCAAGCCATTTAGTTAGTTACCAAACTTTAGTGCTAATTGTATGGTTTCCTTGAGCACAAGGCATACATGTCTAAAGGCAACTGTGTCAGTACTTATACCTCTGCAGAGGGGTGGGTCCCTGGTTTGACCAAAAAAACAACTTTATGCTAACTCATGCTTACACACACAATATGCTAAAGTGGCCTAGTTGTGTTAAGCAAACCTTCGAGCCACACTTAACTCCATTCCTTAATTCATTTCCCACTTTTCTTTAAGGTATTGGAAATTCTTTTGCAGTCTTTTATTTTCAGTCCACAACACATGCACTTATCGAGCGATGGTTCGTATCTTCCCCCACATCTAAAGGTTCAAAATGGTCAACAGTAGAGTTGCAAAAATAGTACTAATACTGGATGCACCAAAAAGTTAAATAGTTGTGCAGAAGCTGATGATATGAATGATGTATTCAGAAAGATGTCCCCCCAGTGATGTTCCCCAGTTTTCTAGATGGCTGTGATGATGGTCTTCATTTCCACAGTATCATGCTGGGCTTGCCATAATGCTTGTTTGGGAGTTTCTTGTACCTTCTTTAATAGTACCTCGATGTCTGGGTGGCAAAGCATCTTCCTGATATTAATGTCCATTCGGATCTGTAGCTTAGGTATGTTATTATACAGCATATAACTGTCAGAAGTCAGCTTAGAGATGGTAAACAGGAACAGAACAGATAAAATCATAGCCTTGTGTTTTAGTTAAACTCTTTCACAACGATGTTCGTAAAGTACAGCTATCTCTGTATTCAGAAAAATACTTTCCTGTTTCTATTCTATGCCTTGCTGACTATTCTATTGCAGCACAAGTTAAAACGCTATATCAAAACCAAGTCACTAATACTAGTACTATAAATGTAGCTGCTAAAACTAATAACTGTTTAAGCCATTTCAAATTAGGCAGCCACGAAGTCAGCTTATGCCAGATTTCTTCAAAATGTGTCATCTTGAGCATTCTGATACAGTATCTGAGTCTGGTTCCATATTTTATGCAAATCAGTAAGGACATGCTGGCTCTGATCTGCATAAGCACAACAGCTACTATTAAAAACAGCATAAACTCATCTTTTAGAGGCCAGCATCATATCTAATGCCATTCTGTTTTGCAGTACTACTTGAGATAAGGAAGAGACTTCTTCTTGGAGGGTGTGCCTTATTTTCTGTTATTTCTGTGGTTGCGGCTATATTCACAATCACTTCCTCTAAGTCACTAACTCCCAACTGGGGAAAAAGCCATCCAACAAAGCTATGAAAGCCTGTTGGACAAGAAACCAAAGGATTTTATGTCCTTTTAATTTGTCTAATACAAGTTTGGACCCATCCTCCTGAAGAGTGTACTTTATCCAGAATTGTCACATAGGGAACTACTTTTCTTTCAAGCCAGTTAGGGAGGAGATTCTTTCTTGCCTTCATGCCACATATCGGAAACCATCCCCTTCCTTTTGGTACTGACCATGGAGTCCCAGTAAAACCTTCGTCTAAGGTGGCTACCCCAATTTTCCTTCCTATAACTATATAACAATGGTTATAGTTCAATTACACTTTTCTTAGGCAATGTTCCATCATGTGTAAAATTTGACCAATTTCTGCATGACATTAAGTCACAAGTATAGGGATCATCTCCTGAACAACATCCTTCAGAACACATACAAAACAGGTCATTCCCTGGTGGTGCTGGGATATGGACTTCTAATATTAATTCTGACCTTTCCTGGGATAAAAATGGAGTGTTAGTCCAGAGGTTATCTGTGACAGAGTGATTTTGCATTTCATTTGGTGGCAAAGGCATTCCAACTACAACTTTACTTAGGGTTTTTGGCAAATAAGTACATATCCAGCACTCGGAGAAATTCCAAACCCTGGTAACATTTATAGTCATTAATTGAATATATATGTTGCTTTCCCAAGTTATGCATCCCCAAATCCCCATGGTTACCAAAATTAATAAAATTTTATCAGTCATTCTGCCTCACAATTTTTAGTTTCAAAGGTGCCTGCTGGTCCACAGCCCAATGCTGGCGATTCTGGATGGGTGCTTTCTTCACTCATGGATTGTGGCTCCAGCCAGGTTGTTCTCCAACATTTTAACATTGTTGTTCTCTCAACATAACATTTCAAAGGGGATCAGTTTCTCTTTACTTTTAGGTTTCACCCTGATTCTCAATAAAGCCAAAGGTAATGCCTAAGGCCATGATAAATGGGCCTCCTGTCTAATTTTAACAATTTGTTGTTTAAGTAAGTGGTTCATTTTTATTTCTTGTGCACTGGCTTGTGGCCTATAAGGAATTTGAAGATGCCAGTTGTAACAGATGAGACTGT
>NW_008618238.1:0-507 GCF_000691845.1 Merops nubicus
GGCTGCTGCGGCTACCAGGTCTAGTCCCTGGCCGATTGAACCGGTAACTCCCCCCAGGGTCCCCGCTGCAGCAGTTCCCTGTCAGTTCTGCTCGCGGCGCCATCACAATAAATCCCGTGAAAGAGAATGCAACGCCAGCCCTCCTGGGACACAACAGAAACCAAGGGTTCAAAGATCTCACTT
The DNA here is from genome assembly GCF_000691845.1 of Merops nubicus. Classification (NCBI taxonomy): domain Eukaryota; kingdom Metazoa; phylum Chordata; class Aves; order Coraciiformes; family Meropidae; genus Merops; species Merops nubicus. Next base: position 184 of record NW_008618238.1, read on the forward strand.
TGGAAAACTCTTCAAGATTTATGAGACAGTGACAACACTCGGGTTAACCACCAGTTCCTCTGGGAAACAACCAGTATGACAGCTGTAAATCTATTATTTACGTTTACTATACTGTTTAATATAAAAGTATCTATAGTTGAGATGTACTGAAACTTCAGCCTCACACCAGAGGATCACTGTGATCAAAAACTAGTGGCATTGTTTGTGTCTTAAGATAGCAGAAACAAAAATACCGTCCAAAATTCTGAAGATATCATATGATAGGGTAAGAGAGTAAAATTTTTCCCTTCCCCCCCCCCCCTTTTCCCACCGGTTTGGAGGGCA
>NW_008618238.1:538-43561 GCF_000691845.1 Merops nubicus
ATTGCCCTACAGTTTGGATGGCTAGAGAGGCATTACTGTAAGTCACTATGTGCCTTCTGAGCATATTTAGTCTAGTCTTGTCTGTATCAGAACACTTTTTCTGAAATGGAATATTAGAAACACGCCCTATAGCCACATTGTTTCCCACACAAGAGAAAAGAAGGCCTGACCAGAACTATCAGGAGCCTGAATGTATGTTAAAGCCACAGACAGTATCCCCTGCCTGCTGCATTGGTGTTACAGCCATACTGCCAGGGCTCTGTAACTCACAGCTGGGTGTTACTTCCTTCAAGAGAACATTTCTGAGCACAGCAAGCAAGGGCTACAGAAACTGTTTCAGAACACTGTAACACTTCACCAGTTTCTTCATGGTAAGATTTAAGATCCCAAATGCTTTTCTAGACATAGTCAGGCCACACAGAAGAAAGTGAAAGGAAACCAAAATTCAAGGTCTGTTGATGAAAAGAAATACTATTTTCCAAAAGCTATTCTGAATGATAAGTAGAAAAAGTTGAAAGAACCACTTTACATCAAATCAGTATAAAACTTTAATGTAAAATTTTCTAATCTACCAGTAAACTGAATAAGAAAAATATTTTCAAAAATGTACAGTACTTTATAAAGTTAGAGAATATTTTTTCCAACATTGTGAAAATTTTTCATACGGAGCATGAAACTTGCAGAGACTTGCAGTCTCACTTTTAAGCAGTTCCTACCTGTGCCTTCTACATGTATACAAAACATAAGCCCTAACACCTTATACATCTGCCAAGTGTAGTCATAACATTCTACATAGGCTTGGTATTGATCTTAAGACTGTTCTGCTGCTTGCAATCAGAAATTAACAGAAGCAATTAGTTATCACTGATTAAAGCCTTCTCAAGAATATTACAACTACATCACTTGTGAATGGTATTGTTCCAAAGTGAATGGATTTCACATATATGGAGCCCAGCCCATGTACATCTGGCAGAGCAGGTTATCATCACTTGCTTCTTGAATCAGGTAATGAACATGCCCTTCAATAGATAAGGGTAATCCTTTTATTCTGTTTCTGGTCTTAATGACACCTTGCAGCCGCTGTTCTATATCAAGGACATGGGTTTTGGCCTAGAAACAAAGAAAAAGGGAAAAAGAATTAATATTGCTACTATCTATGAACTTACACTTCTTAAAATAAAAAAAAAAATATTTACTAGTATGTGTTTGAAATCTGTATGCTAATTTAATACAAAATCCAGACATCTATGCCAGTTACTTTGAAAATACAGAACACTCAATTTTAAAAATCATTCTTTAAAATGGACAGATTGTTGGTCAAGTCATAATTTTGCCTTACATTTTTACAGATAAAACTTATCAGAGAAGACTGGAAAAGCTATGCAAATGTATCTGAAAATGTTAGAACACTTTTTTTTTTCATACAGTTATTTTCAAATGCAAATTTTTTGCAGTCTTTTTCTTGGAATTTTGGATAAAGAAGATAACTAGTCTTGAACATTTAGACCAAAATTATGAACAACTCAAAATAAGCTGTTCTGAGGCCCACTAATGTAGCTACTTAATACTAATTGTACTCGCACATTTTCTTTTAAAGCTCAAACGTAACATTGGCACCTATCCAGAAAAAAGTTAACATATGTAGCTATGTGGGTGGTCCTGTAAATAAAAGGAAGGTTATGTAGACAAAGCCTGGTCAGTAACTGTTTGAATACTAGGAGATTTTCTATGCTCAAATAACTCAGTTAAGTTCTTTCTTGTGATACAGCTTCAGTACTGTAGTTTGTCCCTCCCTTAGTTGTGTTGTTTGTTGGCACTCCCTACGTCTTATCTGCTATTACACATATTTATTTTCATTAAATATTCCTTTTAAAGCAGAAAAAGACAAATCAGAGCTTTTGCAAAGGGGGAAGAGAATAAATATTAAAGGTTGTGCAAGCTATAGTTTGGATGAACAAGATAGTATTTATCAGCAGCTACAAAAGAAACAGTATATATGAAACCCTAAATTTAACCAAGTGTTCCCTGATATGTAATAAGGCACGTGTTTATTCAGCAATAAACATCCACTCATGCAGAGCACAAAAATACACATGGAAATTACTCTAGATATTACCATCACTGTAAATCTGGAAGACTGTGCAACAGTGAGAGTAAAGGGCAGCAAGAGCTTCATCTCTTCTACTGCTTCTGTTGATCACAGAATCATAGAATGTTTTAGGCTGGAAGGGATCTCTATTAATCATCTGGTCTGACCTCCCTACACAAGCAGGGACATCTCTACCTAGGTCAGGTCCCTCAGAGCCCCATCAGGGCTGACCTTGAATGATTCCAGGAATGGGGCCTCCACCACCTCTCTGGGTAACCCATTCCAGTGATCTATAACCCTTATGTTAAAGAACTTTTTTGTAATATCCAGTCTAGATCTATCCTTTCCTAGTTTAAAACCATTACTCCTTGTCCTGTCATTACAAAGCCTTTTGAATAGACCTTCCACCACCTTCATGTAAGCCCCCTTCCAGTACTGGAAGGTCAGTAAAAGGTCCCCCTGGAGCCTTCTCTTCTCCAGGCTGAACAGCCCCATCTCCCTCAGCCTGTCTTCATATGAGAGGTGCTCTAATCCCCTGATCATTTTGGTGGCCCTCCTCTGCACTCCTCCAACATGTTTACATCTGTCTTTTGCTGGGAGCTCCAGGAGGACTGCACACAGGGCTCCAGGTGAGGTCTCACCAGGGCAGAGCAGAGGGGCAGAATCTCCTCTCTTGATCTGCTGGCCACAGTCTTTTGATGCAGTCCGGGATGTGATTTGCTCTCTGAGCTGCAATTGCACATTGGTGGCTCATGTCCAGTTTTTCATCCACCAGCACTCCCAAGTCCTTTTCCACAGGCCTGCTCTCCAGTAAACCCTCTCCCAGCCTATACTGGTAGTGCTGGTTACCCCAGCCCAGGTGCAGGGCCCTGCACTTGGCCTTGTTGAACCTCATAAAAGTTCACCTGGTCCCACCTCTGCAGCCTATCCAGGTCCTTTGGATGGCATCCCCTCCCTCTGACATATCAACTGCACCTCCCAGCTCTGCAGAGTTGCTGAAGGTGCACTCAATGTCACTGTCAATATAATTAATGAAGATATTAAACAACACTAGTCCCAGCACAGACCCCTGAGGGACAACATTCATCACCTTCCTCCATCTGGACATCAAGCCATTGACCATCACTCTCTGGATGTGACCATCCATCCAGTTTGTTATCCCCTGAACAGTCCACCCATCGAACCCGTTATCCCCCAGTTTAGAGATTAGGATGTTGTGGGGGGCAGTGTCAAAGGCCTTGCAGAAGTCCAAACAAATGACATCCATAGGTCTTCCCTTGTCAACTGATGCTGTCACTTCATTATAGAAGGCCACTAGGTTGGTCAGGCAGGACTTGCCCCTCTTAAATCCAGGCTGACTACCTAGGATTACCTCCCTGTCCTCCATGTGCATGTCTTCTAGGAGGATCTGTTCCAAGACCTTCCCAGGCACGGAGGTGAGGTGGACAGGCTGGTAGTTCTCAGGGTCTTCTTTTTACCCTTTTTCAAGATGGGCACGATGTCACCCTTTTTCCAGTCACTAGGGACTTCACCTGACTGCCATGACTTCACAAATATTATGGAGAGTGGCTCAGCAACTGCATCAGCCAATTTCTTCATTTCTCTGGGATGTACCTCATCAGGTCCCATGGACGTATTATGTTCAGGACTTATTTGATGGTGTCCTTTGTTTACTTAAACTAGTATCAGAATTATAGTCTCTATTTTGTTTGGTTCTTTATTAGACAAATTACATTTTCTATCAATGAAAATAGTCTCTTTGTAGATAAAAACTACAAATACAGAGGTAATCAAGAAGAAACAACCAAAGGAATTTTTAAATTAAATAAAAAAATGAGGCAGTTAAAGTTTCAGCTGGAAAATATCTAACTTGCAACCATAACAGACTTCTGACATTTGAATACCTTATGCTGTGCTGTTTTTGAACTAACCTTTTCATTGACAACTTCTCCAGTTTCGTTCACCTGTGCTTTTGTATTCCCTTTAACAGGTTTACTCCATTCCACAAGAGGATCGTGGAGAAAAGTCTTTAAGACACTAAATAAATCAAAAATACATAAAAAAAGGGATAAGATACATGCAATATGTTTACTTTTCACAACAAGAACACTGACAGGAGTCTAAAGGCTGGTATGGATATATTGACCAGAAGTCACTATTTCAGAGATTTACAGACATCTTTTTCAGAGTTTGCAGCAAAGCAGTTGCTGTACCTCATGAGAGGCTCCCTCTGGTCACGCATAAGCCTCATGGTGACTTCGCAGGCTCTCCGGAAGAGGCCTTCTGTTCCCATCGGACCCATGCCGTTCACCATGTTGTGAGTGAGGCGAAAAGGAACGATCTCTGGAACCTCAAAAGTTTCTCCCTTTATATTGATAAAAAAAAAAGTAGTCCCTAAGTATTTTAAGCATTATTTTAATAAAGGATATAATTTGTATTGTTTTTTCTTTCCCCCATCTTTGTCAGTCACAGTTTCCTAGCTCACAAGAGCTGTTTGCTCAGATCACAGTCATCCTCAGCTTTTAACAGGAAATTACAGTGAATAAAGGATACCAGTGTCCAAATAATCTGTTTTCCCATTTTAACACACTAATACAGGGTATAAAATTTTGTTCTAAATATATATTGGTGCTATGTAGTCTCATGCAAAATAATACTGTTTCTTTTATAATATAAAACTTAGCCTAAGCACAATTTTTTTTTTAATGTGAGGGTTACATAGGACAATTTAGGCTTACTAAAAAAATGCAGGAGAAATAAACTAATAATCTCTACCTCACTGATCTGAATTAATAAAGGGCACTTCTACAAAAAACACCTTTTTACAGAAACACCAAAATTACTTATTTTTACAGAACATTTGGATTTTTTGTGCTAAATTTGTATGAGAACACCAAAGAAACTCTTCACAGCAGCAGAATTCTGAATACAGCAATTACAGCTTTGTTTGACTGGTGGTAGTAGAGAAAGGAGAGACAAAATAGAAACACTGAAATTTGGGCAATTTTCAGCATATCCAAATCAGTTTATCTGATACTGGCTGAATCAAAAAGCTGGCTTTCATTAATGCAGTATATGGAACAACCACATACTCTTTACATATCCCCAACGGCTTGTTGGGTATAAATAAGAAACAGAGAAAACATTAACATATCTGTTAAAGTAAAAAAAAGTGGAAAAACTGCAAACCAGTACAAATGTATAGCTTGGATGTAAAATGAAGAGAATGTTCAGCAAGTGGCACTGCTCACCTTATTGAAGAGGCAGTTGAAATCCACGTGGACACACTCACCAGTCAAGGAGTCGAACAGGATGTTCTCACCATGACGGTCTCCTAGGCCAAGTATGTAACCGACCATTGACATAACTGCCACAGAGCGACAATAGGCTGACCTACTGTTGTACCTGTGGAAGTAAGAACCAGACATATCTCTGTCACTTCTTGGGGTTAACTGTCTCTATTCAGTAGTGTCATTAATGATTATCAAAATACACCACACAGATGTTCTTGATCTAGCCCAGTCCTAGCCACTCACCATGAAGTAGGATCAGGAAACGTTCTAAGAAACCATTCATGGAAGAGAGGGGGATGACGAGGCAGAAGGACTTCTTTGAACATCTTCAGCTTTTCAGACAAAGGTGCTGACTTGGGAAGCATATGCTGACGCAATTCTTTTCCAGTCATGTAGATCCCTGTAATAGACCTCAGTTAGGCAAAAGAAATACCCAAATATAAAGCCTTATACATACTGTAACAATATAGTTTTTTAGAGAAGGGAAACATGTCCATAAAGTTGAAATAAATCAACAAACGGAAAATAACCCATCAAACATCTTGCTGGTGGGATACTGAAAGTAAACTAAAAAAATCCTGTTAACTGAAAGAAAAGACCTGGCAAACACAAATGCACAAAACCAACCCACCTTCACAAAGCCATTCATGCTATAGAGCTAAGAGGTTTGGGGTTCCAAATTCTCAGACACCTGTACACATACAGGTAATGTGTGAAATTTCCCCCCAAAATGTATTGCATTGACCAGAAAGTTGCTTTGTTAACAAGAAATTAAAAAGAAATCAAATTATTTCACTGGAAAGTTGCTGTGCCCTCAACCTTGATTCAATTATAAATTGTTTTCATTATCTCACACAGATGTAACAAATGAAAAATATCAGATAAAATGTAAAGAAAAAGTTCAGGATTTTTCCATTATTCAGTGCTGCACATATATTCCCATGCTGCTGGCACTGCTACTGAAATGGTTTACATCACTGCATAAAATAATGTATTAAGCTGACTATAATATCAGTTCTCCTAAGAAACTTGTTTGTTGCAATTTTCTTTCATTTAAGAGTGAAAGTCCACCACATGAGTAATAATACATTGCAGATCAATTATTGCAGATTAAAAATACATGTGACTGCATCTTCCTAGAATTTATTCTGATCCTTTCTGTTTACTAATTAATATAAACTAATTTACTAATTAAGATACAAACCCTTTAAAAATAGAATAAAATACTGCTGTAGTTTAATATATTTCTTTACCTTTCTCCTTATAAAGTTTTATCAGGATATTTCTTAAACCAGCAGTATTGTTCACCCATTCAATTATGCCACATTCATCATTTAAAGGGATAACTGCATAGGTTCGAATATGGAGCTCTCGCCTGCGTGACTCTGCATCTTTTCTTAAGCACTGTGGACAAAGGAAAAATGAGATGGACAGATAGCACAGGCAGTATCAAAATGGATCAATAATTTTAACTATTCCATCTACATCTGTTTTCCAATCACATGAGCTAGAATTTAAAATTCTAAGATGCACTGCCTGCAGATGCAAGGGAAATGGTCTGTTCTCCAAAATAAGTTAGAAAAGAGTTTTGCAATAAAATAGTCAAACTGCATAAGTTGTACACAGCTTAAATACCTTAAAAGAAGTATTTGAAAAAAGTGATTTAGTGTTTCAGAGATGCTATCGTTTGCTTTAACCTTAAGTTTATTGACAAGAAGCAAACCATAACTAAATTAAGAAGTATGACAATGCTTTTAGTATTAGAAAATTAATTTACCTATTTATCATTTTAGAATACCAGAAAATCCTGAATAAGAAATATGAAGCATGACAGCACAAAGTTGGCAGCTATCAATTTACCGTAAATCACCATTTCTGTATATTTTTGCCAGAACAGGCAGTTGTTTTGGTAGATTTTGTTATTGTTTTCACAAGCGTGTAAGAAGTTAGATGTTACCATTTGCTATTGACTTCTGCTGACATAAGCCACAGTACAACAGTTTACTTTTCATCCAGTCAGCGTTATCTCAAGATAAGTTGGCTTTTTTTTTTTGTTAGATACTTCAGCATTTTCTTCTGGTCAATAAGTATCATGCATCTGATTTTTATTTTAACTCATCAAACCTTATTAATAAGGGAGTTGAATTCCATGAGCCGACAGTCTTTTCTAAGATCATCTTTTGGCTTGCACATCATAATGTAGGATTTCCCATCTGAACCTTTTAAGGTGATCTTTTTAGGCTTTTGAAGTGAGGCAAGAATTTCAACCTAAGGAAAAAATGATATTCTTTATTAATACCTGTATCAGATCATACAAAATAAAGTGTTTAACTGTGATAAAGCACTGCAACATCAGCAGTTCTGTGGTGCTATGGCACATTTATTTGAGGCCAAAACTTTATTTAAGTACCAAGAGGCTGTATCTGTCTTGGGTTGCTATGACAAAAGCCACTCAGTTTCCATGAAAGTAGTTATGAACTACTTACTACCCCTACTTACTGCTAGAAAACCACGACACTTGCACCTACATTTGTTCAATATGAAGTTTAAAATGAGATACCAACTAGAGGCTTACCGTATCATCAAAGCCTGCAATGTAGGCCCAGCATCCAGGAAAAGGGTCATGGCTGGCATGTGTACCAGGAGTGGAAGGAAGAGTTGGTATCATCACAGATTGTAAGGGAATGAGAATTTCACTAAATGTCTGCTCTTCTACTAATCTCTTGAGTGTTTTGAAATGAATGGCCATGTTTAATGTCGAGTTGTTCCCATCAACCTTGAAAAAAAAGTTGTTAGAAAGTTAACAATAAACACTTAAAATATTATTGCTATTTCACATTAACTATTTAATAGAATAATGAATGCTTACAGTAACAAGAAAAATGGCAATTTTGCATTTCAAAAGAAATGGGAGTTGTCAGAAGTAAATGTATCTGGCCTTTATGGCACATGTATTTTTCACTCTAAATACAGAATCATGAAAAAATTGACTTAATTTTATACTTTTATTATCAAGTTAATTTGTTCAAGAAGACATGACCAGCCTGTTTTTATACTAAAACTGTGAAAGTCACTGGGCAAGAATCATTCATGAAAGCACAAAACAATGTAAAGCCCACACACTGTGAAATATACCATTATGTACTGAAATACTTTACAACACGCTCAATTTAATGCTGTTTTCCACGTTTTGAATATTTTGGTTAAGTAAAAAAATCCCAACCTTTTACATGTTAGTGTAGTTTTTGTTAAATGGCAGTAATGTAATGAATTTGCTATAGAAAGCTATCAGATGAAGCTTTTGTATAAAGTTTTTGAATAATCCTTTCATATGCATTAATTTGTTTATTTTGGTAAGTACCGGTTTGTTGCATAGTTCTAACAGCTTATCTGTAAGGCGTGTTGCATCTCCAATAAATTTTGCCAGAGATTCCTTCATGTGAATAGCTTTGTTTAGAATTTCCTTACATCTATTGACACGCGTAGGGTAAGAGGACTGAAAAAAAAGAAAGTTAAAATTTATTAAGTAACAGTCAAATCAATTACAGAATGCTAAAAAAAAAAAACAAAAAAGCCAAGCCCACAGTAATATATTCTTTTATCTACTTATTTCTTGTCATATTTAACATCTGGAGAAGGATGTTCTCCAGAAATCTAGTACCTGAGCAAGTACTAAAGTGGTATGGATAAACATATATAAACTGCCATATTCTTGAATATGCCCCACGCTTTCCACTTTGCTTCAGAATGACCTTACTACCAGGTAAGCATGAGGACCAAGTGGTATATTTATCTCATTTTACTCAAGGCACAGAATTGATTATTTGATTGTAAAACTGGAAGTACCATTACAATCACTGAAACTGACAAAGTCTTTTGTCCAAAACTACCTGATTCCTCAGCTATTTGTTATTCAAATTTCCTAATACATCATACAAGTCAGGATGCAAGTTAGCATTCTAATTTGGAACACTGAAACTCTAATATCTAGCATTTTAATTTGGAACATTTAAACTGTAATATCTGAACTTCAGACTGCAATAAAATAATTTGCAGTGATAGCATTGATACCCTGCTCCATAACACTGTATCACAGAAACTGAAACTCTCAATTCCTTCTTATCATCTTAAAGTAAAATAGGTTATAGTCACATGTCTCTCTGATGAAAAGTTTTACATACTTAATAAATGTGTAGCTAGACTTATCAAGGTACCTTGGACACAGCAGTCATCATCCACATTGCTTGCTGTGGATAGGCTAAAAACACTTTTGCCACGATCACCATCAGAACTGCGAAGACTTCATCGTGAGAGTGGCAGATTCGGGAGATCAGCTGAGAAAAAGCTGTCAGGAACTGGTATGGTGCCAGGTGATTTGTGTGCTCTGTGATCACCTTGTTTATTTTGGCTAAGTCATTTTTCATCTGAACGCGTTCCGAACGACTAGCTGAAAAACAGAGGACACAATTTTGTTCCTTTTTTTTCCCCATCACAAATGTAGTCATTTAAATCAAGCCTACAGAAATGTATTTTGTTGGTAAATTTCACAAGCCAAAAAAACTCAAGGAAAATTTCCTACTCTAAAGTTCTTGTTTACATAGCATACAATGACTTATAACATATGCTATTTAACCAGCCAAAATAGCAGGAAATAAATAAGTACAGACAACAGGAACATGGAACAGACATGTTTATGTTGTTCATATTAGAAAAGCTCTTCTGACACTCTTAAAATAAAATATCTATTACTCCTCTAAAGTGACTCAATGGCATAAAAAAAAAGAAACACTGCACGTATCTCCTCAGAAAAAAGATTCCAATGCTCTTTAGTGGAGAAAAAATTAAGAAAGTCTTTACAAGGGATGAAATTAGCACATCTGCTCCTATCTCTACTGCCCCTCAGGATGCTGCATGAGTAGCACACCAACACATAAAGCACCATCTCATGTGCCTGCAGCCAAGTTCAGTTGACCTAAGTGTATAGAACCAGGTCAAGATCAAGCCACAATTGTCTGCTTCATCCCAGACCTGCAGGCAATATTTATAATTTTCATTTGTACAAGTATCTCCCACCCAAAATGCATCTATGGTAGTAGCTTCACATGCCTCAATGCTGCCTACAGGGTTTGGGTTTTTTTCCCCGCTCATTTAAATTTCAGTTAAATTCTTTCAGTTACTGGAAGCAAGACAAACTGGGAAAAAGCCCCAAAGCCTAATACTTAACTTTAGCAAGAGTATACAAAATTGCTGTTTGTTCATGAGGCAACTCAGAAGTGGTGATGGGTGGCATGCAAGCACCTTCCTTAAATCTGTTTATTGACTTAAGATACCCAAAGAACAACGTTATCCCATTCTATATTTAAAATAAAATTCTGGAGGGTTTATTTAAAAGTACTTAATACTCTCCTGTATATTAACATCCTGTAATTTAAAAGAACAATAGTACTTTCTTGTTTCCATATATTCTTAGGCAATAAGTCTAAACAAAGAACTGTAAACATACTTCATTGTGCTTTCAATCATATATTCAGAAGTATGACACGGGAAACATTTACTGGGAAAAAATGTTCTACCTTTATCCCATTCATATGCTTTTGCTCCAAAATCCAGCCACAAAGATAGCATTCTTGGCATGGACTGATAGATGAATTGGTTTCCATACTGCAGAGACCTGTGATTACATGTTTAAATCACAGCATGTTAATGACACATATTATAAGCATTAATTTTACATCCTTAATTGATTCAAGTTCTGTCCCAGACTTCAGAACTTTATGTTCAGCATTTTAATGCATCTGCAACAACAGAAAGCTTACTAATACAAAAAAAGTTTTGGTTTTATTAAGCAAAGCAAAACTGCAGATTAAATAATTGTTTTACGCGAGACAGACAATTGCTTAGTGAGAAGGCAGAACTAAAATTAATCAGATATGAAAACAAAAAGGAAGCATGCAGTGTTTTGTTCTACAATATTGCATAAAAATATGAGTCTGTCTGAATTGTCAAAAGAGAATATTTTCCTATAAAATGATGGGTGGGGATTTTTGTTTCTTTTCTTTCCAGTTTTATAATAATAATAATGATCCTTCTATAGAAATTAAGAGAAGTTTCCCTAGGGTCTAACCTTCCAAAATGATGAACTATGTATCTAATCATATCTCCTTGTTTTTCCATCTTGTTGTCAGTTACCATTGGCATTAATTTATCATAGTATTTAGCAAGATAAAAATGTCCATCTTCCCATTCTGGCAAGAAAACTGTAACATCCTGCAACACAATAAAGAAACAAGAATCTTGTGTTAGTTACCTTTGTACAAAGTATGTGCAGAGAAGATTTAGCTGTGACTCTGTAACTCAAAAAAACTGTAAATATTGCCCCAAGAGAATTGCCTGTACAAACTATAAGTCTGTTCTTAAAATACCCTTTGGAAATGGAGACATTCAAGACAGGAGGATACAGGATGTTGAAATAAGCAATGAACACTCTTAGCTATAGTCAAGGCTCATGCTCACATGCTTGTCCCCCACCAAGGTCAAATAGGTCACCTACTGGTGCAGAATGTGTGATGAACAGCTACTCGTTTACGCACTGAGCCCCATAACTTGGGCAAGATGAAGATAAACTGCTTTGTGTTGTCAGAGCCCCTGCGAACTGTGTGATTAACGCAGAACGGGCAGACAGGAGGGACTGGAACCTCTGAAACCTCTTGATAAGATGGGCGCCTGTCAAGGTTGACAGGAACCGTTTGGTACAACAGCCTGTTCCTGCAAAAGCAATGGACACTGCGTGCTCTCAGAACAAAGGTAAGAAGTTCAACCCTCAGGAAGACTTGGGGCCTTCATCCTGGAGACCCCGGCCTGCAAACACCTGGAAGCAAAGCGCAGGGGCAAGGGGGTGGACACTTATGATAATGAGTTTCCAGAAATAATTACAATGTTCCCACCTATTCTTGTGAAACCCATTGACTGTGTATGATTTTACCCCATGTAATCCTCATTGTCTGTCCCCTCAGTGTGCGAGCTTGGGGGAGCGATCCCCCTTGCACCCGGCGCCGTAACCCATAATAAACACACCTGCTTTGTAGCCCTCCCAGAGTTACACAGTTTGTTTCCGCATGTCAACGTCTCAAGCAGGAAAGATCATAGGTTTATATTTAAAAATATTTTAACCAAGTTCCAGATCCTAACAAACTCAATACGGGGTTTATTTTAGTTTTTTGAAATGTGAAACAGCAGGATGTTAATGGTTGGACTCCATGACCTCAAACATCCTTTCCAACCTAACCAATTCTATGTTTCTTGCATTTCTGTTTTCCTTGTAAATAATTGTGTTTAAAAGAAAAACAAAAAATTGTGTGACACATATTAGAAAAGAAGTAACCTAGCAAGTGGCACATCCATTCTCTAATAACACCATTTTGTTTCCAGTGCCAATATTTAGAGAGTAGAGAATTCTAAACATTAGTAGTTTAATATAATCCACCAACGTTTCAAGATTTTCCATTATTTCAACCTTCATTTGATTTGATAGGTTCCATACATTTTTCTCTAAATTACTGTTAGATGTATTTTAATTAGTAAGACAGTAGTAAGTACTAACATTATCAAATGCCAAAACTTGGCTAGAAGACATACTGCTTTTAAGGAAGCATAAAGATCTGCATCTGCTACTGGTTTGATAGGCAATTATTAACCAATGCCAAAAGAGTAGTTCAGTGGCATAGCAAGACGAAGCAGTGTAGTGCTGTATTGTTGAAGAATCACACACATTACCCATTTTCATAGTTCGTCAGAGATTGTAAGCATATTTAAAAGACAGTTATAAGTCACCACCAGAAAAAGAAGTAACACTGAAGAGTAGTGCAATGTGATGACAAGTTATCTCACTACCTATTTAGAGTTGCCCCTGTTTTAGTGAGGAATTCTAGTTTGTGCATGAGTAAGAAAAAAGCTTCTGTAGATTGCTTTTTACTTTAAAAGAGTTATATTAGATATTCTTAGCTCCCACTGTTGGGAACTGTAGACTTTCTCTGTAAAGATAATTCAGCTAGCTAAATATTGACAAGAACTACTTCCCTCCTACACATTGATATCCCATTTAATATCACTGCTGTTACCATTGTTTGATATCACCAGGAGCATAATGATAGACTTACTTAAGGGATATATTATTGGTACTGTTGTTAATATTATCATTATTATATAAAACTCTTGCCTTATAATACTAATATATCAAATTACCTTATACTTTTTCATAACTGCATTGCTTTCAAAGTTAGCGGTTTCTTCCATGAATCTGCCTACTAGCAGCATTGCCTGACCATGGATGAGCTGATTTTTGCTACTGCACGGTGCTTTATTTTCAGGGAAACATAACTCAACCCCCTTCTGGAGGACAATGAGAGCTTGATGAACCTCACCCTAAGGAAAAGAGGAAAACATTTTACATACATTAAATAAGAGAAATGTAAAACTTCTGTGAAGTTGTTAAGGCAAAGCTATGTCTCTGAGTATATTCTAGACCAGTCTGGTTGTAGCACCTGAGTATTATGGACTTCAAATGTTTCTTACATACCCTTGTTATCTCAGCACTGTTTTCCCTTTAAGTTTACCACAACTGCTCCCATCTTTGCTACCTAATTCTATTAGGATACAAATTAAGAAAGGGCCTACAATTAAGATAATTTTAAATTTGCCTGAGCTGCTTTAAGAGAGGAGAGTAAACCACCAGTTTTACATATAGCTGCCAGAAAATCCAATGGATACAGAAAAAAGCTGCCTAGCAGTTGGAGTTGGAAGTGATTATGTGATTTTTTTTTTTTCCCTAAAGAAAACTGGAGATTATTTCATTACCTTGGACCAGAGCCACTTTGCTCTTTCTATGTAAAGTTCTGAGGGCATGGACTCCCCAGCATTCAGGAGCGCGTTGTAGGCAGTCTGGTGGTGACCAGCTTTCCTCGCAACTCTGGCGCTCTGCAGCCAGCACTGACCAACGAGCTCACTGTAATCCTGGCTGCAGAAATATTTTTGCAGAAAACAAAAAACTTCAGTCATGAATGCTGCTTTACAATATGAAGTAAATATCACAATGTCTTGAAACACAAAATTTCTCAGTAAGCTATATACTACATAGCAATAACTTAAAATTATTTGTAATATGTCTGTTCCACATTTTTCTGTTTAGGCCTAGAAACAAGTATTGTTTCCCCTGTCTCTCCCTCATCTTTCCTACAGACACCCCTTTTCCTTTCTGTTTTGAAGAAACAATACTGCACATGACTGCTCTTCTCTACAACAAATTTTTACGAAGTTTTATCTTCTCTCATCTAACACACACATGGAAAACCAGAGTATTACTGAGAATACAACTTAGACAAGAAATAGTCATGTTCTCACCTTTTACTGAGGCTAAGCAAAGCCCTTCTCAGTGCTAAAATGGGTTCTTTTGCTCTGTAAGAGTTTTGGGTCATTTCAATACGAGCACACCAATTCAGAGAATCTTTTCCATGGTGACCATCTGGTTGCTGAAACATTGGTCCAATACTATGTTCCAACTCACACAGCATATGTAACCTGTGTCAGCAAAATCAGAAAAAAATTGTTGAAAATTGGTTGCTGTTTGAGATATATGGAAGTTTGAGAAAGCTTTTGCCATTTTCTTTCTAAAAGCTGGCCATGAAAGTAACTTCAAATAGTAGGAATGTGGCAAAACCAAACACACAAAATAAAAGATTTGTACACTGATTATTTTTTCACTATTCCTTTGCCAAGCTGCTGAACACAGAGACAATGAAGATCACTTGGAGAGGACGTTAATCCTTAGAAAGTGTACTCTAGCCATTATTTTAGAAATAATTCTTGCAAAAGTCTCCTATTTTCAACATATACAATTTTAGAGGCAGTAGATCATCTGTACTTAAACATATCCTTTACAATAAATTCATTCATTTATTTAAAAATACCATTATTATTAGCTGTTACTGTGAAGTTGCAAAGCTAAAGACTGATAAACACCGAAGTTCTCAATGGCAGAGCCTAAGGGCAGTGGCTAGATCTGACAGAGAAAGTGACTGTTTGAAAGCCCTGGATAAACTAGGGCTAAGTTTAGCCCTAATGGCTAAAGAGAACCATTTTGAAATCCTTCTTTCTCTATACTAAAACTCCATTTCCTAAACAAAATAGCACTGGAAAAATTACCAACACAAAATAGAATACAGAAGTAATTAAGAAATACATACTTCAGCAGGCCAGTTTTATGCAGTATCTTACCATAAGGATGTATTTACAGCACAGAGAAGTATTAAGACTTTTTGATATGGAAAAAAAAAAAAAATGCTACTCACTTTACAGTCTACTACAGCCAACTTCAAAGTTTACTAAAAAAGAAAAACTACTGAAAGGGATGGGGTTTTCAATTCCTACTGCTCTTTGTTAATAAAAGAAGGGAGTGCTTTTAGGTCACCATACAGTTTAAAAGCCATGCTTTTAATGGAGTCAAATTAATGCAGTTGCTGGCCTATATGTACTACTTTAAGCATGGGATTAAACCATTAATTTTTATTATCTGACATTTACATAAACTAGCTTGCTTATTTTGAAAGACTCTACCAAACACTTTTATTGTAAATATTCTTCATGGGGGATAAAGATAAATTTCCTGTTAAATAAAGGCTTCCAGTTGGATGACTTTGGTTTGGTGGGTGTTTTTTTTTTTTTTTTTGGGAGGGGGATAGGAGGAGAAGAAAAAGAGGCAGCACATCGCTACCATCTACTGTAGAAATGGAAAATTCTTGCTGCTGCATACTTGATTATGTGATTTCCAGATCTGAAAATAGTGACATGAAAATCAGAAACCTGATAATGTGCTCGTATCCTCGCTGATAGGATCCTCTCTCAAAGCTTGCTGCTGACAGGGGTACAATCTGTTCTGCCCGAACAACCTTCAGTGTTTCATAGAACGCTGCTTCGTTTTTCTTCTTGGCTGATAATAACAAATGTCCTAGTCTGACACTCCAAGTAGTGGACTTCACATCTTTGGGGGGGAGAAAAGAGCCTCAAACTCTGTCTCTTTAAGCAGCTTAATCTGAACATGCTAACATGTCTTAATGTACTACTGGAAAAATAACTTTTTCACAGAGCTAAATAAATGAATTCTAAAGATACTGTAGAATTGCACCCCAGAATCCAGACTCCCAAACAAAGCTAGAAAAAAATCCAGCCCTACACGCACTGAATAGAAATTCAAACTATTCAAAGTCTACAAAGTCTACAATCAAATTCATTTACAAAAATCTAGAAGACTGCCAGAACCAACCTTCCCCTCAGTAAAACTCAAGACTAAAAAATTACAATTGCTATCCTTTGATTCAAGATGATTAGACTAAAACATATACTTCTTCAGAAAGGCAAGCAAGTATTCATATTTTGGTACCAAGATAACTTACCTGAAGCCAAATAATTTTCCAGTAAATCCCACTGGGACAGTTTCCAGGCTGCTTCTACTCTGTAGGTGTTCAACTCTGAAATCCATTCAGACCTACCAGAAGAAAACAAAGGCAATAAAAGTTTGTGCTGAACTAAATTTTTGTTTTTCTTTCCCCCACTCTGTATGTTAGACCTACATTATATAAGCAAATATTCTTAATATAAAACCTCTTTTTCTTGAAAAGAAGCAAGGTAAGCTTTCTTCTAATAAAATTCAATAAAACCAGAGGATATGCATTGATAATAAATTAAGAACTGTACAACACAAGCTCACAAATTTGATTTCCAAGTACGGTATTTAACTTAAATGTGGCACATTTTAAAAATTTCCATCTTCCAATCCATACTAGGCTTCAGAACAGCTATGGAACCACCAAGAAAATGAATGACCCTATTTAAGAAATTAAAGCACCTATCAACACCGCACTCAGTGCAGATAAGAAGTGCTAATATTTCTAGAAGTCTTGAAATAAATAACTTACAGACAAAGCATTTAAAGTTTTCTAGCTTCACACTGCTAACTGGGTATGCTTGATAAGCTTCAAATACTTGATAATGTGCAAAAATGCATGTTGAGGCACAGGTGTAACACAAGAGTTTCATATTGCTCAAACAAATATTGTACTACATGCTTACGGTACCTGTTTGCAAGCACTCCATTGACCTGAGTAATTACAGTAGATAACTGACCGAGGCCTAACATGGACTTCACTACACCATGATAGTGGATGATCTAGAAACAGAGGGGGAAAAAATAATTAATAAAATGTAAAAACCATGCACCTATATCAATGAAATTCATGGCATTTTGAAGGAGGAAATACGTCCATTTGGATGCTTTTTATAATATGGAAAAGCATAACCAAATGCATCATAATTTAAATGAACATTCTAAAGTAAAAAAGTCACATGATTATCAAAGAACTTAAATTACCACTAGCAATTTTTGAAATAGTTTGATATTCATTTATTAATACCCATATCTGAGCAATGAATAAAAATCTGATTTAAAGAACTGAACAACAACAAGAAAAAGTCTCAGAAAGGAAACAACTCCCAAACCCAAAGTAATTTCACTCCTCATGTTTTACATACTCTAAGAATGAGTGAGGCCATCAAAACATTCTATTTACTATACCTGTTATTGGCTGTGCTGGATCACCTGTGCTTCACAGGGAAGTGCAAGAAACCATAGGGATACCCTAGGCTAGGAGACTTTTAACCATTTTCTATTAGAAGAGTATTTAAAACACAGAAAGGGCAATACATGTCTTCAACTTCCTTTTTGCATCTATTATTACATTTCTAGATATTTACTTTGGCATACGAAAAGCATGATGGTTCTCCAGTACTGCTCAGCTTTACAGTACCTTGTATGTTCCAAATAAAGAAAAGGAAAGGGGAATGGGAAGACAATTTGACATTCTCTTTAGTCAATTTTCAATTGCTCTTATATTATGAACATATTCCCTGATTCCCTGGAAGTCAATAATCAAACATAGGAAGAGAATTACTTTGACCAAAACCTGTGGTAACTTGCTTTAATAGTTTTCTTGGCATGTACCCATACTGGTTGATACTTAAGTAACCCAATTCCAGACCTTCCCAAGCAAAGGCTAGGTTTTAATTGGGAAGCTGTCCTAGCAGAAATCTGGGCATAAGCATCCAACAATTCACCCAAGCTTGCAAATTACAGTATAAAACTAGTAAGAGTTATAGTGCAAAACTAATAAATATTTCAGACTGTAAGAAGCTTCCAGTAGCAGTAATTGTTCAGCAATTACCACAGTAAACTCTTAAGATCCCATTTTACTTAATGTTCTGAAGAGGTATTTTTGGCTTAGTCTTCTGTTATTCAGATTTTAATAATAAGGAATAATAACAACAACAACAATAATAATAATAATTTGTGTTGTATTTACCTGATCAGGTTCCAGCTGGATAGCCCTATCATAACAGGCTGTTGCATCTCTTAACAAGCCTATACTTTCATGTTCAAGGATTTGTTCTTTGAGAGATGGTTCTGCTTTCCGAATCGCGCTCACCCCAGCTACTCCATCTGGCTCGTGCATAGCAGCATACAATTTCTTTATCCATAAACAGAATTGGAAACTGACATTAAAAGCAACTCTAAGATAAGAAGTTATTTTGTATATAACATACTCTGAAATGCCCATCTTCTTGATAAAGATTCCTACTGTGCAGGACTTCTTAGCATTAAGCCTTCATGGAAAATGTCAATTTTGCTGAGCTACTTCCAAAGCTGAGCCATGTTTTTGCTTAGCATATTTTAGTGCTCATGGTCTCGTTCTATAGAAAGAGTAAGAAAGAGTAGTACTTCAAGCTACTTGAAACAGTCTGTATAAAGGGCAAAATAAATATCTTATTATTGCATGATAAGATTGTATAATATGAAGCTGCAGATTACATGAGGTGGAAAAGCAACATACTAAGGTTTTCAGATTTTAAATGTTACTGAGGAATATAAACCATAAGGAACCATAAACAGCTCAATCCATAGGTTACAATACCTCTTGAAGCTAATTTAATTAATTTCTTCCTCCCATCTCAAAGAAGAACTTGAGAAAGCTTTCCTCATCTATGTGTTTTCCTTTTAAAATAAAGCAAAAAAAAACCAGAAAGAACTTCAGAACCTGAAGAAATCCAAGATGCTCCTGAATATTTTGTTTCTTCTCTGTGATGAATGATTCAAAGTGCATCACAGCCCTTGTGTAAGCCTTAGAGCGAAAGGAAGCCACAGCTAGTGTATCCTGAGGTATGAGGTCCAGAAAACGTGACACATTTTGATATTCTCCATCCTCACTCGGTGCTATAGAAAAAACAATTTTTTAAATGTCTGTCCATTGAGGTTCCATTTATAAGAATTACTTTATGCATGAAAATTCTGTTAATTAATTTCACAATTTAGTGAGATAACGTAATTAATTTAACCCACATTTTTCTCTCCTGTCAGCAATAATTTATTTAAAGCAATCTGATGAACTTCCTACATCTTTCAAGACAGCATAGAATATGTTAAAATGAACCTTCAGAAAGCTAGCAAGAAATTAACATTTCATTTCTTTATTTTGAATATGTACTTCTTACAATAGGCATTGAAAACAATGGCTCTAGGGTGAGAGGAGTGGAAACTACCATATGATAGTAACAAAGCATAAAGCAGACTAACATAGCAATATTTCATCCTTGTATGGTCATAATGTGAAGTGGTAAATTTAAATACTTAAGAAAGTAAATGTCACTTTAAATAAAATAAACATCACTCACTTTTTAGATCACTTCTGTTTTTGGTAGACTTGCCAGTATTTTTCTCAGCAATAAGTATTTGAAACTTATGTCTAGCCCACTGAGTTAGATGATCAAGCATGGAGAACACTGTCTGTGTGCTCAGCTGACTTAGATCAGATGCACTGTCTTCAAGTCTCCTGGTAGACTTGTCGTCATGTTTCAGAACAGCCATAATCTCCATGTAAACCTGCACAAACAACATGATAGAAGACAAGTGCCATACAGGTAACAAAATAGTAGCAAACAGCAATTAACACAAAAATCAAACTAAAATACTACATATTTTAATTGTATATTTTAATCATTTTGAGCTAACTTGCAAGATCTGTCCCACAATCCTAAGAGGAAGAAGGGGCAAACCAAGTAGCAGCTGTCACGAGATTCCATACGGGGAGAATGCCTTTGAAAAGCAAACCCTTGGACCCAGAGTAACAATCACAATGGCTGGAATTTTAGGCTTGAAGACAATGAATGTTACTGCCCTTCTGCTGCAAATGCAATACTTCAAGGTATGAAAAGAGTCATGTTATGTACTTGACAAAGTAGACTGGACAATTCCTCTTTTTTCCTATCACTCTTTGCTACAAGGACTACTGCCCTGCATGAATCTGGTGACTAAATAGTTCTTTTTATTTAGTATCACTAAATAAATTTAAGTATATGCAAAGAAGAGAAAAAAAAAAAAAATTACAGATCTGAATTCTTGGAAGTATACAACTTCAATTTCTTCCTTGTTTGTGTTATACTCTCTTCCTTTTTTATATCACTCCAGCTCTTGATGTTACTACAGGCATAATTAATTGCATAATGTTCTCATACTAGGCCCTACAGAAGAAATAGATGGAAATCCACAGAAAAGCAGGTTTCACACAACCTTGTGTGAATACATACAGAATCCTAGCAGAAAATTTGTGTTATTAATACTGGAAAAGGAGTTTAGCACTTATATAAAGTCTTCACGTAGGTCTACAATAATTCCACGGAGCTGAACAGCTCTTAGCAAGAGCAGCTCCTGAATATCCCTATGACAAACATTACCATCTTATACATATCACCTCTTGTTGATCCTCTTGACTGCATCCCAACAAAACATAGACAAGGATGTGTGGAAGCAGATAAAGTGTCACTTTATAGTCATTCTTCATCATAATACTGCAGCAATCAAAAACTTTTCTGGCAAGATCATGTCGTACCTATAGAAAAATGATATTTCCAGGAAAAGCATTGTTACAAAAGTGCAAATCCCTGAACAATTAATAGGCTTCTTTTTATTGACAAATACAAATTCCATTCAACCAAATAATTTTAAGATACTTGTCTCCTACAGAAGGTTCATCAGCATTAAACCTGCAGCAGGGATTGCAGATGGCAGCTGCTATTACGTGTATCAATTGCTGATGCCAGAAAAAGCATTGCTTATATGTTCCACTTTTTCATGTTTTCTGCACCACTATGAACTTGCACTGGCCACAGAGAAAAAAACTTAAGGCCAAGAGTCTGCTACTGCACTCAGCCTCTCTTCTGCCTTTAAAACCCTGCACAAAGTAGGAAGTTATGAAGACATTCAATTCTTCTCTGTCTGAAACAGAAAGATAGTGTAGCTACTGAAGTATTGTGATTAAATTCACTTCTTAAAGTGGTTGATTTAGAAGTTAAATTTTCAGTGGGTCACTTATATGTTAGAATGGGGAAAGGAAAGGAAGAAAAAGACAAATACTTTTTATGCACTTGGACTGTGGAGCTATAGGGAAATTAAATAAAACTTCCAGAAACTGAGAATGTAAATTTGAGGTTTTCCAGAAGATTTCAGATACTTTTCAGAAGCATTTGTCAGTGCCTTCAGCTATACAAGGGGTAACTTTCCAGACTTTTGGCTCTGACACTACCTATGAAGACAAGCCAAGAAGCAACAATGCTGGAGAAGGGAAGGTCCCTGGCTACCTTGATGACCCAAGAAGTAGGTACATGCTTTACCAGGCCTATAGTATATAGACATACTCAGAAACCGAAATGTGGTTCAAAAACTGTTGTATATACCAATAGAGAGATCAGATTTATTCTCTTACCTTTGTTATAAGATAACCTGCCCAAGTTGCTGACCATTCTGCAAAATTATCACCTAACTTGCTTAAGTAAATTGGCTTCTTCACTTTAGACCAATTTACAGCCTTTAGATAACTCTTGTACCTGTAATTTTAAAATATCCATTTAATAAAACTAAAGCTTTATTTAATATAAAACAATAGCACATTATTAATCATGAAGTTCCTTAACTGGAATCATACTAGGTTTCACCTTGTGAATTTTTTTAAAAAGAATAGTCATTATCTTTTATGTTGGAGTTTCTTAAAACGAAATATGAAATACAAAAAACCTCACATTTTACCAGAATTTTCAAGTCTAATTCAAAAGTGCTGTTCAAATTAGTTTTAAGAAAAGCTCTTTGATAAATATTTGAGTCCTATGTTTTTGACAGGAAAAACCCAGAACATAGACAAAAGCCAAGAAATGTCAAAAAAGATTTTTTTCTAAAAAGGTAGAACCTATCACAGAGAAGCATGACTGTCTTGACGAGAAAGAGAAAGGAACATTGTTGATTATTTTAAATTTAGACACATCAGAAGTTTTCTTCACATTATTCTTATCATTAATTCAACAACATTAAAAGTAAAATTAAAGCTCCTCCTACTTTATAAAGGGTAGCAGTACAGAGATATTAATGGATTTGAGTTTTTACTGAGTAAGAATTTTTACAGAGGAAGGAAAACAGAAACAAAAGCTTTAAAACATTGTATAAGACAATGCTCTAAGGACAAACAGGCAGATCTGGGCAAAGTATGAGCCCAGAATTTTGCTTGATTTCTAGAGAATTACATTCAAGGAAGTGCTTTACATAGAAAGACCTCATTTGAATTTTGCATATGCACATATCACTCTTCACAGAAGAGTAACAATCACAAAAGCAAACAAAGTTATTGCTAGCCTAGAGAGAAAAAAAGTTTTAAAGAAGATATGAAAAGAAGTTGCTTAATTTGTCACATACCGTGTATTTAAGTGAGGTTCCAAGATCTCCTGCACATGCTCAGGAAATCTCCTCCAGAGCCTGGAGCCTGGGCAGTCAGTGTTTGTCTCTTTACAGTCATAGATAGAAAGTAATTCCTGAAAAGGTATGGTTTAGCGAGTTAGCGCTGAAAATATTTGATAATCACAATAGTAAAAAAAACTAGTGTGTATACAGAAATAAGGAGATAGAAGTTACAGAATGCTTAATTCAGAAATTTTAACTGCAAAACTTTCAGCCAAACATTGTTAATCCTCTATTACCAGGCAGCGCTGATTTCAGCTATTGATTTCCCAGATTTTCCAGTTGGTGTTTGGACCATGTTATCTCATATTCTTCTCATCTACCAATAAACCTGGACAAAAAATTAGTCTGATTCCTCTTTGTCCAGAAGTTAAATGAAGTTTTCTTACTCCACTGACTACATGGGGCCACTTATTTTCTCCTGGAGCAAAGAATTATCCTGAAGTTTTCACAATGATATTAAACAGGGTTGTTTCTGCTGTTTCTGAAAAGTGTAAGCAGAAAGCGTCTTTACATTTCTGCCTATGGAACCCATACCATTTCTAAATCAGTCTTAGGATTACTCCTTGAATCACTACGTATGGACTGTTAGTTACCTCTGAAACATCAGATCTTTCCTAAAAATATTGTGACACAAAAGTAAACAAATCTTCAATTTGACAATTCTCCAGAATTCTAAGTTAGCCCTGAGGAGTCTAAAAGGAAAAACCAAACTTAAAAGTCACTACCATAAATAAATAACCTTTTACTTTGTAATTTAAGGCTCTCTAGAATGAAGTTTCAGATACTTAAATATGTATATCAAAATATATATTTATCTTGCATAGCTCTAAGTTCAGTGTGACAGGAAGTTGTGAAGAAAAAATAGGATCTAACTACATGTTTTACCTGAATGGCATATGCTGCAGAATCCTGAGCACGAACATTATCAGCATAAGCAAGGAATGCTCTGGTCAGTTCCATTAGTAATCCATAGGCAAAATTTGGATCCTCTACACCAGCCTCAATCACAAAAAACACCAATTTTATTAAAACAGAGTAACAGCTGTACCTTTAGTCTCTAAATAATCACTTTGAAACCTGACTCTAAACTGTTTTAGATGAGAAAGCAAGTATAGATTTTCAAAGGGTCTAAATATAAGAGGTTTCCTATTCCCAAGTACCTTTAAAAACACCTTAGTATTAAACAAAACACTACAGCAATATTTCTTACCACAAATGTAAAATGTTTTCCTTGAGTTTCGCTTGTTGAAAAATCTAGCCTGCCAGGATCTATGGCTCCCAGTTCACCCAAACATTCTCCACAGAGCAGCCGGGCTTGAGGATTGGCGTCCTGGCAGCCGATGAGAAGCACTGTCACCAGCTGGGAGATGACTGGCTCCACAGTTTCACTGTCTGTCACATACTTTATCAGTTTCTCCTAGGAAGTTGAAAAATAAAAAGTTATTCTACAACTATGGTAAATAACATCAGAAATTTTCCATCTGTAATTAACACTTAGTTCATATTTCCTTTACCCTTGATTAGGTTAGTGGTACAAATACTGGCATTTTGTAACTATAGCCCAATTGCCCTAAATTGCTTGTTACCCTAGGAAGGACTAAACAAAGCAATAACAACGGGGCATTTGGGCCTCAATAATGCTGTCAGGGTTAACACTGTAATTCATTATCATTCATCTCTCTAACTTAATCTTCTTTCCTTGCCTTACCAAGAACCTTTTCTACATTATCTTTTTTACTTAACTGTCTCTTTTCTTCATGTGTTCCAATACTCCTTCTCGATTTCTTTCATGCAGCTTTTGTCTATTCTTCTGATTTTGCTGTTCCATTTGTATCCTTATTATTTCCTACTTGTTGGCCATTTCTTCACTCTCAGTCCTACAAAGCCCAAGGTTTCAAGTCCTTAAACAGATGCCCATCAATCACCTTAATCGGATATCCTTTCTTTTTCACTTTGGCACAGCTTTTATTCCCCAGTTCCACATTTATTTCAAATACAGATAAAGTTTTCTCTTAATGATGTGAAGATGTTTGCCATTGTTATGTTTAATGAAAACTGGAACCACAGCCAACATGCATAGAGCAAATAGTTTCACAAGCTGTGGAACTAATTAAGTCTGATTTGCCTCAATTATTTTGCTAGACCTCTAACTAAGCAAGACATGGCAAGATTTTGCTGACCTGAGCTGCACGAATTACTGATTGGCCAGGAATACACAATGATTGTTTATTCTTTTAGCTGGGATTTTTTATTTTTTTTTTTTTAACTCATGGCTGAAGAGGGGATAGATTGTTGGGGTTTTTTTTTAGTAATAGGCCACATACATTCCTAATTAACCACATAGATCTGTGAGGCTGTATCTTCAACTTGTACATGGCTATACAATTTGAGTATGATCAGTGGATTTAATTTTTTGAGGGTAGAAGGCAAAGAAGGGTAAGAAAAAAAAAAAATTAAAGCTGTGGCTTTAATGCATTAGTCTCCTGATATAAAAGCCATACATGTTCTAACAGAGAACACGCCCACAAAATTGCTGAAATGGACTTCTTAGATGTATCTTTCCTCAGAGACAGAAAAAAAAGATAAGAAATATATGACTAGCCTTGCTGAATCAGAATCACACAGATTTGGAAGTTTCGAAGGTCTCTTGCAAAGAGACATGATGTAGAATAATCCCTTCTCTCCATTATATTGAGAAATAGCTAGCTTAATAAATTGAGGAGAATAACAGAGTTCACATGAACATACAGTAACAGTAAGGAGTTTTAGATTGTTGGTCCAGTTACTACTTTGATTTATTTTTAATTATACTGAAGAAGGTTTTCTATACCTGATTTCTGTATAATGTTTCTCTCAGGCTGGTAAGTGCATGAATACGAACATCCACGTTCTCATGCTGAATTGCTCTCATAGACAGCTGCAGTGTTGTCTGCAAGTCAGTGCTTTTGGAGGATTCCTGAAAAAGACATAACATAAGAAGTTCAAGATAAGTATAGCAGGAATACAGTTAAACAAGACCTCAAAGAACACAAGTGGTAACAACCAACTACCTTTCTCCCTACATTCTCACCTATATCCATATACCACTGACATCCTGTCTATTTTCGAAAAATGTTTTCCTCAAAAAGCTGCTACATTTATAATGTTGATGTAAATAAAAATTATTAAATCAGAAGAAAATGCTTTGAGTACCTCATTATCTAAAAATCAAAGTAATTTTTACTTATGCTACTTCATTCCCACTAAATAATTGCTATTTCCCATCTATTAACTAATCATTCTGAGGGCAAGCAAAAGAAAGGGACCATAAAGTACTCCTAAAAATAGGCAAACTTTGTTAATTTAAAGAGAGAATAGAAGAGGGATCAAATTAAAAGTAACACATTCATTGCCATGGCTAATCCTGCTGATTTTTAATCTTATCATCTCTTTAGTCTCAAAAAGACGAAAAGTCACTTTTCAGGAGATGCTACAGAAACAAGTATGTTAAATGTGAGCATATTTCACTCATAAAGAAGTATCTGAACCTGCTTCAAAGTATTTCTGCAATACACAAATTCTCTTTTGTTCTAGATGCAGATAAATACTACTTACAGAATCATTTTGGTTGGAAAAGACCTTTAAGATCACCGAGTCCATCCATGTCTGCTCAACAAATTTTGTACGCTTTCCTCACTTGTCACAAACTCATTTGATGCATAAAACAAACAAACACAAACAACAAAAAAATCCACCCACATGAAAGAAGCTGTACCTTTCTGTATTCCTGAAGGACGACCTGAATTTCTTTTAGTTCTGGAAGGTCAGGCAGAAAATATATTTCATGTAAAAAGTCTTGCACTGCATCCCTAATAGTTAAAAAAAAATCATATTGGAAAGAACACAGCAAACGTTAGTTGGATCAGAAAAGCCTTTCAAATTCAAAAGAAACTAACAAAATTTAATGACTAGAAGAATAAAAGCTTGAAAAGCAGAAACAAGTAAATTGTACAAATTTTTAATCTACGTAAGTACATGTATTAAACAATTTGTTTCTCTTGTTACTCAACTCAGACACAGGTATTTCTCCTCTATACTTTAAAGTACTTCCCCTTCTGAAGACAGTTCTTTCCAAAGCTTTCAAAGTTGCCATTAATCTCTACTAGGACTGGCTCTCCTTATTTTGGACACTGGCCAATGGGTAAAAATAATCCTGTTTGATGTGAAACCAGTTTAAGTTTTCCTCATAGGGAAAACAAAGCCAAAAAAGCCAATTCTGGTGCTCCTAACATGAAAGAATCTCTTTTGATTTTGCTCTTATGGGCTTCTACAAGAGCTGTATTATTCCTACTATCATGTGTTATTTTGACCAGTACATGAAAAATTAAAACCCAACAAAAGTGACCGAGATATAAACAACCACCATTCCCAAAAAAAAACCCAAAACAAAATTGTAAGCTACAAAACATAAAATGAAAATTAATAAAGACTCAACGTTGCCTTCAAACAATTGTCATAAAAATGTCTTTTGTATTAGATTTTGATTTTCAATTGATATATGAAATCTTACTCAACATTAAATTCTGTGCACTTAACAATTATAAATCTCATTATTGATGGAAACAAAAAAAAAAAAAAAAATCATCATTTCCTCCCTATTTCCAATTCTGTATGCTTCTCCCTAGCTTAAAGCAAAAGGTAGCAACCCCTGTTATTCTACCTGCATGCCCTGTACAGGGCATTGCCATTTTAGATCCATTTTATGTACCAGCAAAAAAGATGCAGAATCAGAAAATCTGGTAGGGGTAAGTCCCTGAATGGTTTTTAACTTGACCATAGCATAATATATTTTCATAAAGATAATACAAAAACAGCTTTTCACATGAGGCTATCATTTGTCAATTTTCAACATCTCATTGCAATTTAGAGAAGTGGGAATTTTATAGAACATACTATTTGTAGAAAAATGAGTTCTCATTTGAGTGCTGGACAACTTTAATTTAGGGTTATCCCCATTTCTATTACAGGATTTAATCCATATAACTGAAAATACTTATACGGTACCTGTTCTCAACTATGAGAAAGTAAAATACTGCTGTAGTTTCCTTTGGTTGGATGTGTATAAGGGGCAATAATGCCACTATCACATGACTAAGCAAGGAGCCAAGGTATGAATGGTCCAGACTTCGAACAAAACAATCCCAGGCTCTAAACAAGAAAAGGCAAAATAATAGTAATCAATGATTCTTCTCTGCATAAAGACATTTCAGGTGAGTCATGAGAAGCATGTAATTGTGGTGGATTAACCCTGGCTGAGCAAGTGGTGCCCACCTAAGCCACTATATCACCCTCCCCCCTTTCCTCTCCTTCCTCAGAGCAAAACGGGAAAGGAAAATAAGAGACAAAACCTTTGTGGGTAAAAACAAGGAGAGCTTAATTAGAAAGTAAAGGCAAGCGATGCCATGTGCAGAAGCAAAGAAAAAAAACCCAAAGACTTTTTCTCTACTTCCCATCAGCAGGGGATGTCTGGCCCCTTCCTGGGAAGCTGGGCTCCAAAACGCATAGCAGTTGCTCCGGAGGACTGAGGAGTAGCCCCCCAGCCCCTTCTTCCTTTGTACTAGGTTTACAGTTGAGCTGATGTCACATGGTGTAGAACATCCCTTTGGTCAGTTCAGGTCAGCTGTCCTGGTTATGTTCCTCCAAGCTCCTGCCTCTTCCCCCTCCCCATCCCATTGTGGGGGGAAGGATTAGAAAGATCCTTGGTGCTGAGCGAGCACTGCTCAGTGGTGGTCACAACATGGGTGTTACCAACACCCTTCTAACTCCCAGCACAAGAGCACTGCACCAGGAGGTGCACTGGGAAAACAGCTCAGCCAGACTTAATACCGCAGTACAGATTCTTGTTGAGAACAGAACAAAGCAGCATATTCAAGGGCAGAAATAGTAAATATGTCACTGTTTGGGTACATTAACTGTTCACCTGCAACACAGTTCTGGAAAGTCATCCTTGTATCTTAGAGCTGTTCTCAATGTAGTCATCATCTTCACTCTTACTGAACTGATGTGTTTGGGACCCATGAGCCTCATTAAAGACATAAGACTATTTAAAGCCTAGACATAGAGAAATGTCATTTTAGTGTGTTAGATACACAGTAAAACATACACAAGCCATATTTTTATAACATAACCAGGCTACCCTGGCTCATGAAATCATATCCTATAAGACATCAAATTCAGTTTGACGTTTCAGTAAAGAATTTGGTGGTTAGAGGAAAAGAGAATGAAAGGGAATCTGTAATGACAGTATTGTAAGAAAAAAGTAATTATTTAGGCTGTTGACAGACTGATGAGGGAAGAACTATGGACACTAAGGGAATTCATGGTTATAGAAGTCTGTTCTAAGGCATGATTGGCTATATGTCCAAAGTTTTAGAAGCTCAGAAGAGCAGGTTTTGGAAATACAGAAAAAACAAACTTGCATTTAAAAATCCCTAACGAAACATCGGAACACCAACAACAGAATTGACATACAACTTCCAACAGAAGTCACTGGTATGCTTCAAGGAACAGGTAATAGCCCAGTTGTTACTGAAGCTGATTAACGACAGAAAAGAAATACTGAAATGCAGAAAAAAATAGGAGGTATTTCAGTCACAATAACATTGCACCAAAAAAAAGTAGTACAACATCCAGCATGGCAGATCAGTAACACAGGAAGAAAAAGGAGGAAAAGTCATGGTGAGGGAAAGTCATCAAGAACAAAAAACAGAAGCAAAGACAGGAGCAGTAGTAGATGCAGCAGAAGAAATTATATACAAAGAAATTTGGAAAGCCTGAAGACATGGGGCTATGAAAACTACAGCAAACAAAGTATCTGAGAGAATGCTTGAAAGAACACCAGAGAAAATGCAGTTAGTCAATGTAAAGGTTATATTCTTCCTAGAACTGAAGAATTCCCTATATAATTCATTTGCACTGTCTCTGTGAGGTGGTTAAAAGACCTATCTTGTGGTTAGCAGCATTGCCTTAGCACAGCAGAATTTTCAGACCTTGTCTCACATTGTGAGCTTTAAATTGCTCTAAATGCTCTCTCTACTGTAAAACTGAAAGGAGCTGTTCTGTCAGATGCAAAACCAATAAAGATCAGGCTTGCCTGGATTTGTATCTTCTTTTCTTTAGCTTCGCCTGCAGTAACTTCTTTTCTCCCATATTCCCTAATACTCCACTTTGTTTCTTTCACACTTACAAAGCATACACTTTGACTGGTTGTTACATATACCATGTCTGGCTGAAATATGTACATTAGCTGACTATTGCAGAAAGGAAACAAAAACTTCAGAGCTTACACAGAAGTCCTACCCACAGCGAGATCAGTTTTCAAGAATCATGTTGGAACCTTAATATCTTTGAGAATTCAGTGACGGCTGCACAAGCATATCAGTAAGTCCAGTATATTAAGATATGCTTATCTTTGTTTTAATAGTCAAAATTAAGGTTACGCACCATTTTTTTATCCTCAATGCCAACGCTGGAACTCAGTAACTGCATGTTAAAAAAAGCCAAGATACCAAGCAATTTCGGTTGCAGATAATCACCCTGTGTGTGGGGAAAGTAAAAAACAAAAAAAATCTTAGTAGTAACACATTCCTAAAGTTAAGAAATTAAAACAAGAATGAAATGCTAATTGCAAAAGACAAATGAGAAGAAACCCAAATACAGAAAGTGCTCCATAATAAAGATAGTGTTAATGACAGACGTCCCCATTAGGCTGTGGGATTGTTTCTTGTTTGGTAAGATCTCGAGGTTTGTGTGTTTTGTTTGGGTTGCCTTGGTTTGGTTTCTTTTTTATGCATATTTGGTATGCATCTCCCGATTACAGGAACACTTAATATGACATGTTAACCTTTCTTCCACTTTTTGGCTGAAATAAGTGATGTTCAGAGAATGTCAAAGTGTCCTCACTCTCTGAAGAAAAAAAAAAAATTCTTGAACAAAACTGATTATTTTAATGTCCTTACCATTTGTTCAGGTGACGTTATTTCTCTAGGTCCCTGGTAGGGATCATCATGAGATGCAAATGAAGCCAATATTGACAAACCATTGAAAACTTGTTGATAGTGTTCTCCTATACGCAGCAGTAATTCATTATGCAGGCCCTGGTAGTCCTGCCTCAGCAAGCTGCCCAGTTCTATCTCAGTCTCATTCTGTAATCAAACAGCAAACAAAAAACATATGTTCATTTTGTTACAGTTAAACTAGGACACTGAGAGACAGGAGGCATTGGATGCCAGTTGATTTACCACAGAAATCAAAGCAAAAGCTTTCAATCAGCTCACATCAGACAAACCAAATCTTTTAGAATTAAGTTCACAAAATACCTTACAGCAGTTCCTCAGAGCCAATGGAACAAATTATAAATAACAAGAACAAAACTTCTGCATATACAATTTCCCCACTTATGCTTTGCAATACCTTAACTTAAAAAAGCTGAAAACTCATTATTCATCAACTTATGCTTCTAATCTACTTGTATAATATAGCAAATGTCAATTTACCTTGAGGTAATGAAGTGCCCGCTCAAGCTCGTCCTTGGAGCAGGAACAGACCAAATGAGAGAAGATGTATTTGAAGTTATTGATTAAAATCTCTCTTCGGTTTACATTCAGCTGTTTTGCTATGGTTCGAATCAGTGTGGAAGCTGCAGGACTAGCCTTGGCTGCAAGATCAGGAAGCAAAACCTGTAGAGTTCTCTGGTAAATTAAGAATAACACTTAATGGGAAAAAAAAATAAAACCCAAAACCAAACAAAAACCTCCAAACCACAAGGGTTCAGCTTTGTTGCATTTTTATCAGTAGAAAAACTCGTAAAAATATTCTGATCTGTGACATTCACAGAACTGCAGACTAAATTAGAAATCCACAAGCACGCATGCATAAAAAAAATAGCAACCAACTTACTGAGAGAAAGCGATTTAGATCTGGAAAATCAAACACATTGGCAATCTCAGATAACATGTCCAGAGTCATCTCTCTCTGGTGAGCAGCTGTTTGCTTTTGCAGCTCATTACCCTGGCATGGAGCACTCAATGCTGCCATCTGGCTGGAGTGCAGGGATTCCACTAGAAACTAAGCATAAAGAAATACATATTTAGTATTATTTTTCCCCTTTTTCACTCCCTAAAAATAAATACTAGAGTTTTGTTCCTGTCTAGGCATCCATTTTCTTTCTCAATTATTGCATATAGACCTATTCTTATTACCTTGCAACAGAGCAGGTTTCTCATCCACTTAATAGCTGCATTTAATATTGCAACCCTGAAGTCAGACATTGCAGTATTAAAAAATAATTCAAAATTAGATAAGTCTGGTTTTGCTATATCTCTTTTAAACAGAACTTCTGTCTTTAGGTAATGGGTGTAACAAAAGAACAAATCAAACATATCAGTATTATGTCTGTAAAACGTTGACTTAAACTCCAGTCTTAAATTATAGCCTCTTGTAGCCACGGTACTAGACAACGCAAGAAACTACATGGTTCCTATATTTCAAAACGACAGCATCTAGGGGAAAAAAAAAAAAAAAAAAAAAGCAATACTGCTGAGAGGAGAAGATCACGACAAAGTCAAAGATCTCCATGCCTGCCTGAATGAAAAATCATCTCTTTCTTGTCCTATGACATTTCACTTTTTTTGTGAAAAGCTGAAAAAGTATTTGTAAATGACTGTCATTTTAACCTTTACTACCATCTTCAAAATATACAAAAAGAACCTAAACATGTTCCTTTCTAAATCACCAACTCTTTCCTTTTTACCTGACAGATAGGCTTCTTGTACTGACTGAAGAAAGCTTGCACCTTCACAGACTTGGCTGCTGCCAGGGATCGGATTTCTGTGTGTGCTGCTCCAGCCACAGAAGCTGACTTGGACAACAAACAGTGTAGCAAATGCAAGAGGGCAAATGGCACCAGGTCTCCTTTTGATGCCCTTACAAAGCAAGCAAAAGAAAAAAAAAAAAGAATTAAAAAAGGAAAAAAGAATTGTTGCATTAACAAAATGACTTAAGAATATACAATTGCCATAATGCAAAATGACTCATCATTGTATTTGCATAGCTTATCTGTGCTTCCTATAACAAGGCAGAAGAAAACAAGGAATATTCCATATGAATCAACATCTTAGTACAGTTCCAAAAGACTCTGGACACAGGCTGACTTTGAACTAGGTAATTTAATCTTAGATTTACACTTGATCAAAAAATAATTATTTGTATCACAAACAGATACTATAAAAAATACCGTCCAATATCTCCTGTTGTGAGAATCAAGGTATCTTTAAGCTCATTATTTCTCAGTATTTTGGCATTTGTATAGGCTTCTTTCATTCTTGAAACAAACAGCTGCAACACATGAAAATAAAACAAAACAATAGTTTCATAGCATTTGACATTAGTGAAACAAAAATCAGTTAGGAAAAAACACCAAAAATAAATATGCATTCACCTCTTTTATGAATCCTTCTTCAGAGTCTAAGGATTCTAGTATGTTCTTTATGCAGCCACTGAAAGCCACTCGTACATCTTTGTCTGGATCTTCCATTAGATTTAGTAAAGACCCAACAAGAGTCTTCACACTGGACTCATCAGTGTTAAAATCCAGATGATTGCAAAGATGAGGTATGTTTTCTATAAATGCTGGGCAGCATGGGTTGGAGGAGGAAAGGAAAAAATACCTTTAATAGTTTTAAAAAATCTATTGAAGTGCACAAAGCAGTGATGCCACTAACTCATAAAGCATACTATATATATTTTTATCAGAAAAGTAAATATTGTCAAACCAAACAAGATATTTAAAATTCAGATGTGATCAAATATTATATTTCTAGATAAAGCCATAGACCAAAATTAAGCAAAGGCAGTTTAGAAAGAACATGAATGACAACTTCAAATATTAGCAACGATACCAACTGAAATACAACATTTCAATCATCATTATAGCTATTAAAAAATAATAATAATAAAAAAAAGGAATGGAGAGGAGAAAAGAAAAAGTGACTTAGTACCTTAGAACTGCAGTATGTTTATAAAGGTAAAGCCACCTACCTAGCTTTACTGAAGTGGATACTTTGTTCTCAAGGAGACTCAGAAATGGCTTGAGAACATGGGCTTGCACAGAAGAAGTCTTTTCATGAGCACAGGCCACAGTAAGGCTGCTACATAAAATATCATAAGTAACATGCTTAACAGCAGACTCTGCCAAGGAAGGTTGTACACTGAATGTACCAGAAAGACAACAGGATAATTTCCCAAGTATAGAAGCACAAGCTTCCTTGACTAGCTCAGACTCATCTTTGATTTGATTTCTGAAATTGAAAAAAAAAAAAAAAAAAACAACTTCATATTACTAGATAATTTACCTAGGAATTTGCATTGTCTGAATTCTTTAACTATACTGAAACTACTATTAGGACAAGTTAAGGATCTGTCTCACAAATTATCTTTTTCCTTCTCAGATTACCCTCAAATCCTATTGAATGTGAGAAGTAGCACTGGGCATAGCAAGTCTAGCATGTTATAAAGAAACTGAAGACTAGATACAACAGGACAAAAGACAGCAAGATGTACATACAAAAGGCAGAGGAACTGGAAAGATTTTAAGAGAGATGTGGACAAATATGACACGTATACTGACAAAGATATCTCCTTTCCCCTTCTTAGTTTAAATTTGTTAATGTTAATTAGAAATTGGGTCTTCAGATAGCAAAGTAACTTCTGCAATGACATGGTAAGCAATCACTGTTCTGCCACACAGACATCATCACTTCTATCTATCATGCTGGTATCATACACTTTCTGAAATTGAGACCTAGCAAATACTGAATAGAATAGAAATACATATTTATTTTTGTGCTTATATTACATTTCTTATTTATCCATTTTTCTTTTTGCATGAGCACAGAAAAGCAGCATTAATACATACAAAAGAGCTTTGGGAATCATACTGCTGAACTGCACACTTGGTGGATGAAGTAGGAAAGAGAATCCTTTAACACAAGCAGCTCGAATTACTTCGTGGGGACTTTGTAGTTCCCAATGATAAATGGATTTTCTCCAGTCCTGACAAACGCTTCTTGGGAAGAGAGACAGAAGGAACACACAGTGTGACTGAGTTTGGGCTGCTGAAGAGAAAAAGAAACCAAAATAAAGCAGATAATTACTTGGTTTGACCTTTTAATATTATCAGTCATTGTAAGAGGACAAATAATTACAGAAGAGGAAAAAATTTTACTTTAGAACAATCATTCCAGACAGATACTAAGTTTTATATAGTTTAACCACACTTACAGAAATTCTGTGCAGTTTTTTGACTCAAAACTAGAGCATCAAACCCAAAATCAGATGGGTTAAAAGAAGAATCATCAGAATGGCTGTAAATCCAGGGCAGAGACAGCAACCCACATAAGTTTTCAAGGGTCTGATCACTCAGTGGAATTTTCACTAAGGGGGAAAAAAATAAAGAATAGTTGACAGTGTACATGAACAGCAAAATTAATACAATGTCAGTATCTCTGGATTTCTCCGAAGACTCTGAGATGGCTAGTAAGCTGAACTCATAATATTACACTTCAGTCTTAGTCTGTCCTCCCTCCTACCAGCTGTTTTTTAAAAAATATGCAAATACTTCGTATTTTTGGTACACTTCCTGCATGCTATATTTGCTGAAGCCAGCTAGAAGCTTTCAAATCTTAAAGTGAAAGACAGATAGTAAAGCATGCTGCCTGTTTTAAAAAGAAAACTGCTAGAGTTTTCTTTTTAAAATTCTTTAAAAGAATTTCTTTCTTACACATATGCACTATCCTCATGTAGTCTCTTTTTCAGATAAAAATCAATGTAAGTGCAAAGACTAGTAAATCATGTTAGAAAAACAAATGCAAAGGATGCTCTTTAAACAGCTATCAACACTCAGGGTTTATTTAATCTTTATTGTACAGAAGTAGGAGTTCTAACACAAGATGCATAATTTCAGTACCACTACAACAGATCAGTTTAGTCAGATGCATTCCTAATTTACAAATCAAACACAAGATATGCTAATTTAAAGGGTTTCTCACCTTGTGCATACAGCAAAGCATCGAAGATTTTCACTATTCTGGCAATCACTTGTTCTGTGTTAACAATCTGCATAGCAGCCTCTAACAGGTTTCTGCAGACTTTCACCACTCTTGTGATAAAATCAGAGGAAATCCATGTGAACTGTACATTCACCACTGAATCTGAGGAGCTCTGGGTATTCTTACATGCCTCAGAGTTACATGGACGAGTTACTTTATGGTCTGTACTGTTAAAAGAGAAATGCAACAGACTATAAATATTTAATATTGTATTGCTTTTAAGCAAAGTTACTTGAAAATGGACTTCAAAACATGCAAGACTTATCCCATACATATATATCTCTCTCCACATACAACATACAGTTACACTGATACATGGACAAGCACTTTAGCAACCTACACAAATCACACGAAGAGTTACAAGAAACTACTAGTCTCACAGTTTCACCTTGGTACCTTTACCTGGTAGAATTTGTTGGGGGAGAACAATGAACTGTGCACAAAGCAGCAA
This sequence comes from Merops nubicus, assembly GCF_000691845.1. Taxonomy (NCBI): domain Eukaryota; kingdom Metazoa; phylum Chordata; class Aves; order Coraciiformes; family Meropidae; genus Merops; species Merops nubicus. The sequence goes on from NW_008618238.1 coordinate 37,398, forward strand.
GTTGCAGAATTACAGCAATCCCTTCTACAGTCTGAAGAATATCTGCTGTCAGAATTTCTTTCTCAAGGATAAACATTAAGGATGCAGCTTTCTCTGTGATGATATTCCATAGACTGCTCTTCAATTTCATGTCTACAGGACCATGTCTGTAATTTGACCACATTAATTATTTTGCAACACATGCTTTTTTCAGAAAAGATAAATTATCACAGCAGAACCAAAGCTAAGCCATGCTGGATACAGGATTAGGAAGCTTTACCTAGAATGTGCTTTTTGGGAGAAAATGATACTAACTCTGATTTGCACCATACTTAACTTCAGACTTACCTGAAAAGCTGCAAAGTTGTAACCCTACAATCCTGGGGAGGTCACAATGACCAAGGTGCTTCACGATGACTTTAAAAAGGCAAATGTTACACCAGTCTTCAACAGACACACAAAAAAAAGAGGATCCAAGGAATTACAGGTCTGTCAGCCTAACCTCAGTCCCTGGGAAGGTTATGGCAAAAGTCTTCCTTGAATTAATTTCTAGCCACATACAGGACAAGAAGGTGACTGGGAACAGCCAGCACATATTTACCAAGGGAAAATCATGCCCTAACTCAATCCTTTCCTACAATGAGACAGGTTGTGGATAAAAGGAGAGCTGCTTATTCAGAGGACCTCAACAGAGGCACAAGGAAAGTCCTGAAACTGGCACAGAAACCCCCATGCAACAGAACAGGCTGAGGGATGACTGGGTAGCAAGCAGCTTTGGAGAAGCTTTGGAGGTGGATTTGTGGAAAAGCTGAATATAAAAGCAGTGTGACTTTTATGCAAAGAAGGTCAGCTCTACACTGGGCTGTATTATCAAGAGTGAAGGCTGACCACAAGCACATCTCTGAAGTACAGCATGCTGGAGCCAGTTCTGAATGCTTAAATACAAGAAATAGAACTACATGCTGGAGCAAGTCCAAGACAGTCGGGGAGGTGGAGCACAGCACGAGCAGAGGCTGAGAAAACTGGCTTTGCTCACCTAAGAGCAACCTGACTTAACTAGATCTACTTTAAGCACATCCAGTGCAACAGTACAGCCACAAACCTAATTCTGTCATTCTGTATGTATTCCCTCAGCTTTTCTGTTTTGAGTGGGTAAAAATGAAAATAATGTTTTCAATATATTAAAAATACAGGCTCTTCAAAGTTAAAACAAAGTAACATTTACATCTTTTTCCAGATCTTTCAATATGATTGTTACAAAGAAATCACCTCAAAGTTGTCATTTGTTATTATTCACTATCCAAATTACTATAAAAGTAGTTATTGAATAAGTGTCATACATTACTGGTGCAGCTGGTTTCTTTTGATGCTTTGCTGATAGGCTTAGTCGTCGTCTCTTCTCTGGAACTTCATCACTGCTGCTGCTGCACCCATCAGTGTCAGCAGCATCCAGCTGGTTCTGATGAAGCTCCTGACAGATTTCTTCAGTTTGCCTTTTCAGTGCTGTGTAAAGTGGGCTCACCAGATACTGGGATGAACAAACAACAGCAGCACCATGATGTATGCTATGCCTTCTCAAAGATGTGATATTATTGTTTCTGACTTTAAATGTATAATTTCAAAATATTATGGTAAAGTTCTTAAAAACCTTTCTGTTCAAAAATCTTAATTACAAGATGAAAACTCTCAAACAATGAAGTTTCCTGTCTTCCTATTAGGGAGAGTGTAGCTTGTACAGCTGCTCCCCAGTCCTTGCCATGATACCTTGGTACCAAAGCCATCCAGAAAGACATGCTGAGCTCAAGATACAACAGATAAGGTACACACAGGGTAGAGGGAACACTCAGCATATCAACATCTCATCATAAACACCTCATTGTGGTTTTGAGCCAGAAGAGGTTAGACTTATATTGGACATAAGGAAGAGATCTGTTACGATGAAGGTTGTGAAACACTGAAAGAGGCCTCCCAAAGAGATGGTCTAGAAGCCCCATCCCTGGAAACATTCCAGTTCAGCTTGGACAGGGCTCTAGTTAAAGGTGTCCCTGGTCACTGCAGCCGCCTTTAAAGGCTCCTTCCTACCCAAACTATTCTGATTTTATTTTAATTCAAACTTTTATGTCTACTTGACCCCAACAAATATGACTAAAAGCAGCTCACAAGAAGGGAAATTACTTTCAAAGCTGCCCTTACCTGAATGTACTCTGTGCCTTACTCCCAGTTTGTACTGTGATTACAGGCAGACCCTTGTGCCTGCATAGCTTTTAACAGTTTAATACATTTAAAAAACATAGGGTCCAGATACATCCAACCCGTTGAAGAACTCTGACCTATACAAATATGTGATGTAGTTGAGAAACAGGGAGTATCAAACTAATTATGCTACTAGAAATATTATTCCCTACATTCCTAGATTTTTTTATTTGCACAGACATACATGATCTACTTGCACAATAAACATGATTTTAAAATTAACCTACCTTTTGGTCTTCCTGAGTTCCAAGCATGCTTACAAAAATTCTGTATATGGTAGAGATATGGACTTTTCTTACTTGTAAGGCAGATTCATAGCCAGTTGGAACAAACTCCAAGAAGTATTGCAGTATATGGCAAAAAGCAGCTGTCAGCATTTCAGACTGAAGACCCCTAAACCCATCACTTTCAAACAATGCACAGAGCTTCTCTAGTAGCATACTCAAGTAGACAGGTTCAATATTTTTGTAAGAATCCGCTTCAAAAGGCAACAATGTCCTCACCAACAGTAAGAGTGGTTCTCCTAAGATTTCTGATTCTTCAGTATCCATTTCGAGTGCTGACTGTAGAATTCCAAAAAAGACTGTGAAGAAAACACTGGCCAGCTGTTCTGGAGGTCCTCCTAAATTAATTAATTTTACTAAAAACTTCATTGCCAAAGCTTTAACTTTTGGACTGCCATACTCCAACAAGGAGCAACCTATCCCCCAGAGAATAGTATCTTCTTGCACAAAGAACACATCTGCAACAATATCTATCAGAATAGACATTAATAAAACCTCTAAACATTCTGCACTGGGCATATCCATCAGCTGCAATGGTGCCAATCTTAAATACCCCACATTGTCACCTGTATTGCTAGAAAATCTCTTTACAGTCACCGGCCAGACCAGTCTATCTCCCCAGATATGCTTTTGTGCATCTCTTTCATGCAGGAAGATTAAGTCTTGGAAAAGCTGTAGCAAGTCTTTTGTTAGTATTTCAAAAATGGAGCAGCTCTTCATTTTAAGCAGAAAAAGTAAAGAGCAAATGACATCACAAATGTTCTTGTGCAATGTGTTGCAGTTTGGAGTTGCAGCAATTCGAAGAAGCCTTGTTATGATCCAGTTACTAAATTCTAGTAAAATAATAAAAAAGAAACAACAAACAGAAAGTTAATAGGATAAAACCTAAAAACTATTATGAGCACCTCCTTGAGAGCAGGCTGCTTATCAGTAAAATTAAACAAAACTCCTTGAGATAAATGCATGTAGGCTTAGGAAGCAGAGAGCCTTCTCTGGGACACTGCTTCAGCGGATCTTGTTGAAAAAGAGGAAAGGGAGGAGTGTGCGTGTGGGAATGAAGAAGGTCAAACTCTGTCCTGAATAAACTTCCATTGTCACAAGTGCAACTCAATTCATAATATTAAAAATCTATCATAATATTCCCTTACTCACAAAGCTGAACTCACAAACCTGCCTTCTCCCCATTTTTGTTCTTTTGTACAATCCCACTGTCAGAAAATTTAAATCCTGAAAATATCAAGCTTCAACATGAACGTTTTCAACAAACTCACCAATGCAACTGCATTCAGTTTCTTCCTGATTTCCATCCACGTTTACAAACATCAGTGGGGAAGATTTCATGATATGTTGAATAAAATCAAGCAACATTACAGAACTTGGCTGTGAATCTGATTTCTTAATCAGTTCCAAAGCAACTTTAAAAAACAAACAAGACACATTTCTGAATTACCATTGCAATAAATCAACTTCACAAGGGTTTTTTTCACATTTAAAGAGAAGCAAGAATTTTTTTTTACAAAATGCTAGGATATGGTATTAAGCCTGTATAATTATCAATTGGGAGTGTGTTTTCTTAATCCATGAAGACAGTTTTGTGCATGTTGTAAACCCTCTATGTGATACCAAACTCTACAGAGAAAAATAAAAATTGCTTAGCTTATACATTATTCATTAACACTACATGCATTAACATTTAGTTAGTATTACATCAAATTGTCTGATTTGTGAAGAATAGCAAATAGTTAACATTTGCCTTTTCCCTAGGTTTATAATCTTGGTAGAAAAAAAAAAAATTCAAAGAATTTGTTCTAAATCTCCAAGAAACAGAAGCTTTTAGATAGTAAATTCAGCTTACTGAATCAGAAAGTTTAGCAAAACACTAAATATATCTAATGCTGCTGTATAGCTCAATTGAAACAAGTATCTGAGTCATGCTAGATTTATCCAAATTCCATATGGCTACTTAGTTTCCTTCTTGTGCTAGCTCAGACTCAGAGAGTAATTAACCAGAAAAGTTACATGCTCATGATAAAATAGAACACTTATGTATTCAAAAGCAGCATCTGAAGCAGATTGGCTTTTTCGTTTTATTTTTATAGCCTTCCCTTTCTGGACTATAAGAGAATGAGAAAACACATCACCTATACAGTAACAAAGATGTGATACTTAAATTGATCAATTCACTAGACAAAGTATCATTCTTACTGAAACAGCTACATGAATTTATTCCTTGCAAACACTCAGTTACCCTTATTGTGATTCTCCTTGATGTAAACACAGACATAAACAAGATGATTTTATCCCATATGTATTTCATAACTACCAAAATGTTGTTAAAATACTGTAATAATTGGAACCTTAACATGATTTAAGGAGTACTAAAATAAGGTTTTGTTAGAATTCTAAAATTAAAAATAAAGTTGTTTGCCTCAAAGTATTTCAATTCTGAAAGACCCTGTGAGTATTAATATTTGCAAGGTATATTACTCAATGAACAATCACATTACACGAGACTCTTGATTTTCAGTGCTGTAAACATCTATATTTACAGAACCCTGAACTGCATTCCCCCCTCTTTCTATTTATTTAGTTAAATTACTTCATCTCTAGCAAATATCATGGAAGATACTAAAAATAAGTAATAAATGGTATTGCATTCAAATCCTAATCTTTGTTGAATTTAGAGTTTGAACTTCTTTTTTTGGTACGAATTACTTAAAGTATAAAGCAGATAACAATTTTAAAAGATAGTGATGTAATTCTTACCAACATCCACATCTGTAAGAATTCTGTCAATGAACTGGCAGAGTATTTGTCTCGGTTTCTGCACAACTGTATTGTATTCCTCTGGACTAGCACTAAAATTTAAAGCACATCATTTTGACATTATCAGTTTTTTATTTTAAAATAATTATTTGCAGTCTATCTCAACAACACACTAATAAACACTGAGGGCTTTTTCAAGACGTTTTCAAGAAGAAATACAAATTGATCTCTTGTTTCAGTGACCAGCGTATTATCTGTTTCTCCTTCTCTTTGTTTTTCAAAAGTGCAAAGTTTTACACAGTCTGAAGTTCCCTTAGTTTTGTTACACAATTACCTTTGATATCTATTAAATCCACATCTGGCAGGCTAAGGGATTGTTTGCTCTAGCAAGCAGCAAAACAGCCTTGGTGCAGAAAAAAAAAAAAAAATAGAAACCCCTTTCACTTTTGGAACTAACCAAAATTATTCAATGATTAGCTACCAACATCCTGGGTAAGATGTGTTAAAAGCAAATGCCCAAGTGACTAAGATGACAGCTTGCTCTTGCCAGGTCAAATCTTCAACATAGAATCGTACCTCCACGTCAACTAGCTGCCTACAACAAAAACAGTTGTAGTCTTGATGCTGCCATTAAAACTTTAGAGCCAAACACTTTTAAGCTCATTTAATTCTCAGTGAAGCCACACTGTAAGTACAAGGAAGCCCTCAATATGCTGGTTCCTATGCGGACTAACACGCCTCTCCTGTTAGGTTCTACCAATGCCGCCCGCGAGGGAGGAAGCGACCCGTGCAGGTAGCGGGATGAGGTGGGAGGACGGCCCGCCGCCGGGACACCTGCACCGCGCAGAGGAGGAAATCTACTTCCACCGCCGCACGGCACAG
>NW_008618239.1:0-54127 GCF_000691845.1 Merops nubicus
CCGCGCCCGCCGCCGGCCCTCCTCTCCCCCTGCCATAGGAGTGACTGACCGCCAGCGTGCTCGCCAATCGCACCGGAGAAATTATGTAAAACCCTGTTCATGGGGCTTTACAGCGGCTCTGAGCTCCAAAGGAGCTGCTACTGAAAGAACAATTGCAGGAATTTCGGGACAGGTATCGATCTGCTTACCCGGCCTTGCAGCAGTGCCAGTTTGCCTTTTTCTGAGTGCAAAAGTAAATGTTGGTTGAGATTGCTGCATAGAAACAAACATGGGCCGAGAGTATTTTTTGGCTTGGGCTGTCTTGGGCTGTTAAAAGCTGCTCTCTGTGTGGCTCCAGTTACAGACCTATGGAAACAGGGCACCCACCCAACATTTCTTCTTTGAATGTCCGACTGTTCACGGTTATTCAAAACAGTGCAACCCAGTCATAAAGGGACAAAATACGAGGCATCGTTTTATGCTAATGAAAATACCCTGCTTACAAATTTAAGTCACCCAAGGAGGTTTTCCTTCTTTATCACGAAAAGATTGCTTTGTTGCAGTGTGGACTTTGGAATATAAGACATCTGCTTTTCAAATAATAAAAAAAATGCTGCCAGGTGTGATCTGGTGAAACGCACAACTCGTAAAAAGTTTGTGTTTTCTGCATAACACAGTGTGGCATTTGTGTATAGCAAAGCACCTTTTTCTAGGCCATCACATTTTGTATAGAGAAAGGACAATCCCTACTTGTATTTCTTATGGCACATTCGCATACTAAAATTTTCTCTTGGTTTTCTCATAATCTAGGCCAAGAATTCCAAATTTGATTAGGAGTTCTGTGTGTCAGTGCTGGTGAAGGAGTTCTGGCTGAAAGAGTGGCAAACACCAAATTCCAAGTTCTAGTCTTGAAAAGAAACATAAGCAAGATCTCTGGCCCCTTCTGAAACACAAGCCCCTAACTGTCCAGCTTTATAACAAAGCTTTTGACTTTGTATCAACTTTTTCTTGAACTGATTTGCTGAAGGTCAGCTGGGAAAGAGAGGGCAGATTCTGCTTTCCGCTGGATCTCCTGCAGCTAAGTGGATTTGTAACTTCTGCAGTCAGAGCCTAGCCTAGGAGGCCATCTATATGGGAAGAAAATACATCAGGGTTTCACCAGCAGAGTCACAGTGCTGCTGTCACATTTGTGTGATCTCAGCTGCGTCCCCATCTCAGCTCCACTTGCAGTGATGAGTATCTCAGTGACTTGGTGGCGTTGTGGAGGCCAGAGAAGGAGACAGCTGTCTCCAATCCGGTGGCCCAGCCAGTCATCGGCACCACATCCCACAGCACTCAGGACTGCACAGTTTTTCCTCAGTGCATCGGAAATAACCGATGAAACTGAACTTCATTCAGAAAAGTGAAATCCAGTGTTACAGGATGTATTTTTGTAACTCTCTTTGCATGGAGAACAGATCAGTGAAGGAGTCAGAGTGCCAGGATAATGCTGCAGCCCCCACCCTGATCATTGTTTCCAGGAAGGGGCTGTACATAAGGCTGTGTGCCATGGGGGAAACCAGAGTCATGACTAAAGTGGCACAATTATCTCAGACATCACATTACCCTCACTAGGTGTGGAGTCACTGATTTTTTCTCCACCTTCCCCACATAAACATAGGAGATCAAACTGCACCCAGTGTCGGCATGCTGTAGTGTAACTCAGAGCAAACCCTCAGCCAGTGAGTGTAAAGCAAACTTGTTTGCTTTGCTTCCTTCTGTAAAAGATGAACTATACTCCATTCAGAATCTGATAGGGATCTTTCAGCATGTTTTTTCTTTGCATACTTTTACACTGGTATATTTTTCAGGTTGCAAAACTGCTATTTCTGTGACGGAAGTAATAAAGAAATCAGAGTAAAAGCCTCAATGATTTTATAAAAATTCATTTTATACAGTCTGATTTTATAGAGTTTGATTTTAGTGTCATTTGTGAGAAAACAGCTTAGGTTATTCTCTAGACTGCTTTGAAAAGAATAGTAAATAGAGTGTTTTACTCAAGCATAGTGATTATGTGTAATAAAAAAAAAGTTGCTTCTGGTATGATTGGAAAGCAATTTTCTTGTTCTTTTAACCTTAGGAAATTCTTGGCTTATTAATAAATCCAGAGATAATTTTGTCACTCATCTGAAAAGGATGCAGAATTAGTCCAATGGCAATTGCAGCTCAGCAAGATCTCATTATGGGATACACTTGTCGAAATCCTCAGGCTTAGTCGTAAAATCTCGTTTCAGTTTTGAGAGCTTGGTGGTGATGTTGTGTTGCCATGGAATCAAGCAAATGGGAAAAATTTTGGAATGCCCTAAAGGAACAGACTTTCAGAGCTGCATGTGCTCCAAGAGGCTCAACTACTGCTGGGTCCTGCTTCCAGAAAAGAAAGACTCTTTCCTGCTTCCATTGAAGTCAATGGGAGGTTTGCCACTGAGCTCAGTAGGAGTGGGAGCATACCTAAGTTTTGCAATCCATCTTTTTAAACCTCTTAAACCGAGGTGTTTACCATGCCAAAGAGTCCAGGGAGGTAATTTGCATATGATAGCAAATCAGCTGAACCCTGGCTTTCTGTGAATAAGCTGCTGCCCACATTGCACAGAGTAGCCTGCAGATGAGGAAGAGCTGGCAGGACTACTTTTTTTTTTTTTTTAATAATGATTAGTTCCTCTTGTGTTTAAATTCCTTATGAAGCTTCCAACGGAGTTCAACAAAGTACCTGTTTGCTAGAAAATGCTCCAGGGAGGAGGAGGCAGAAGGGATGAGGGGGACTTCTTTTGACATCGCCTCCAGCCAGGGTCTGTGCTCCCAGCTCGCCTCCAGCGATTCCCATGATGTCACTTTTAGTAATGGAGACATGTTTACAAAAGAGTACACAGCATCCTCTTTAAAAAGAAACTTTCATCCTGGGGAGCACTACAAAAGTTGGGAAACCAAAAACTGTGTGAGGAGGGAGTAAAGATCCAGACAAACGTGCTTTGTCTGCAGTGACCGAACTCGACCTCACATGACTACAAACAATAATGAATATGCAATTTGGCAGTTGCAGAACTCCATGTCAGCAGTATTGCTTTTGGTGTACAACGTATTAAGAGCATCTAAGAGTGGCAAGTGGCCATGAAACAGATGGATAAGATTGTATGTAGAAATGTTTTAGGTATAATTTATCTCTCTTTTCAAGGCAAATCTGTTTCATATTCTATTTCATGTTCCCTTTTTGCAAATGCAAAATTCATTAAGAGTACAGTGACTCTCTCTCCTATGCAATACAGCCTACTGTGTTTCTGTAATTAGTCAAATATTGCATTCATGACTGTAATTTTGAAAAGATAAGGGCATTTCAGCCCAAGCAGCTCCTAGCTTTCCCCTTGAACTTGTTACTTAGTTACAAACAGTACAAAAAAAGGCTTTTGTTCTAACAGAAAACACTACTGGGTTAAAACCAGTATAACTACTTCTACAGTTGCAAACGTAGCACTACTTATCTATCAAGGAATTACACACAGATTTGTATTATGTACAAATCAGCAAATCTTAACTATCCAAAGGAACTTGACAGCGTGTTTAATTTAGGAAAACTGACAGAATTTAGAACAAGATTCTCCTTCTCTCAGACCTTAGGCAAGTATCTGCCATAACAATCCAAGTTTCCCCGTGGCTGCTGTGAATAAGGGCTACATTTTGTGAGGGTGGTTATTTCAGCCCTCTGCTTTTGTTTGTTGAGGGTATTTGCACAGCTGAAATTTTTAACTAAGCTGATTTTATCTGGAAAATAACACAGATGAAACAACTAATTTACTCTATATAGGCCCTCAATACTGTTGGGTACCTCAAAAATGTTATCCATCTGTAAATCATTAAAACTCTGGTTACACAAAGGGTAAGTCCAGTTTTGTGTTTGCATATATTTCACGTTTCACTAATGGCTTTATTTTAGGTCAGGCCCAAAGGAGAAGACAGACAGAAGATGAGCTTCTTCTCATCTGGTTCCGTCTCCAAGAATGCAGAGCTGCTTTCTATGCCTCCAGAGAAACAACCAAGAAACAGAAATAAAGAAATCTGAGAGGTGAGGAGCAATATGGACTGTTTTAAAAAAAATGGTATATCACACACACAAAAAAAAAAATCACAAAATCGTGATTTTACCCAATCTGACATGACTCATCCTCGAGGGACTGCAAATTGTTCTAGAATAATACAACCCTTAATTATTATGAGATGCCAGGGAAGTCCTTCATCAGTATATGAAAAGGAGGTGGCTTTCTCTGCTCAGGTTTGCTCTACTGTGCAGTCGTTTGTTTTAGAAGGACTAGTCATATCTTATCATGTAAAACACTGCAGGCATTGGAAGCTGGGATCACAGACAGCTCTTTCAATCACTGGTGAACAAGTCTTTGCAACAGCTGATGCGACCCAGGTGTTGAATCACATGATGTCCCACCCATCCCTTCTATTACAGGTATTCGGGACCTTAGTCAAAGAGTAGCCACTGGAAGACTAAGCCATAAGAGCTGTCTGTTGGAAAATTTTCTCAGAATTCTGGGGACGTCTTTTGCAAACACCTCGGGAGGGTTTAGAGAGCGTTGGGGCATCTGCTCTGACCTGGTGCAACGATCCTGATGCAGGCTGACATATATTCCAATGAAGTCTTTACAACCCAAATATTTTCCAATCTCCTATTTGATTATCTTTTCTGTTGATGAACAGAGAACCATCTCCAAAGGGCAACACACCCTGCCCCGATTTACCTAGGCAAACAAAATGGATTCACTGATTTAGGTTTTGCAAAAAAGCAAACAAGAACTAAAACTTTCCTTAGATGTCTAGCTATATTTATTTTTTTTGTTTGTAAATTCACTGAAATATACAAGGTCTCTAGTTTATCACAGACATATAATTAACCTTATATAACTGAAATTTTATCCATGAGCACAATCACCAAAAGGTAAACCATAAATTTTGTTTCAGCATGACAGAATTAACTGAAAACCCTGAAAAATAAAATTATTTCTTTTTTGCCTTTGGCCTTCTTTTTGCACTAATCTGGCTACACCAGTTGTTACATTTCAATTCTGACACTCAACTTGTGTTGAGCAATTTTCCCACAGTGTGTTTACCAAACAAAAGCATTCTTTCCCACTCCCACTTATGTCTCTCCTGGATCTGAGAACTGCAGAAAAATGTCCTTGTTTAAATCCCAAGACCCAGCCAACAATGGTATTGCAGGGCTAGATTTCATTAGTGATCATTAGAGTAAAATGATGCCAACTGACCCAGCAAGAGCATATTTTATAGATACTAAATAACAGATATTCAACTCACAACATATAATCCTACTTAGCTGGGTGATTTTTTACTGTCTGAAGCATAACATAATACTTCTCCAAGTACCTTACACCTTCATGAGAACAGAAGTATTTTTATGTGTATACCCTGAACTATTAAATAGCTTATTTCAGGTTATCCATTTGGAATGCCAGAGGTCTTGGAACAGCTACCATCTCTTGCTGAGAGACAATGGTTGTGCAGCTCTGGCCTTTCCCCTTTACAAGAGAACAGCACATATTACTAGCTAGGTATTTCACACAGGACCATCCATTGCTTCAGGAAAATCAGATGTGGCACAGCATGAGCCACTGGTTTCGTAAAGTTCTTTGTGGGCTTAGGACTGAGTCACTGCACAGCTCTTTCAGGCTGAGGGTGACACAGGATCATATATGCCTTGGTTACTCTTGCTGTGCTTCCCCCTCTCGCTCTCTGCACAGGAGTGGTAAGGCAGGAGTGGTTTATGAAGGGTTCTTGTTCATTTTGCCTTCACCTACAGCAAGAGACTGAACTAGACATTCCCTGCAGCCAGGTACCTTAGGCTGTAGGACAGAGGTGTTTTGAGTTAGGCCTTTTGGGAAGTGAAATTATTGATGCCTTTCAGTAGCACCTGATCAACTAAACCTGAATTACAAGAGAAGGTTATATCAGCTTTTGCCTTTAAAACACTTGTCTTTCAGAGACAAAGTTACAACAAAAACACTTCATCTAGCATAAAAAATCAGACAAATTTGAGTAACCACCCATCAGCAATTTTTAGTAAAAGTGTCACAGTAGTTCAGGTAAAATAAAAATGGCCTAACAGGTGATAGAATTTAGGTTGAAGGCAAGATGAAGAGCCTCTTGAAGCAACAGTGTTTTATTTCCTCTGAGGAGCTGGAAAAAAATAGAAAACTATAGATACCACTCTGCATTTTGTGATTGAACCTTTTAATTTTTCAATGCTATGGATTGATTACACAGCTCTGATTTTCAGAAACATAAAATTGATCAGGCCAGTGCATTTTGAACATGCATTCAGAAATCTGCTTTAGTAGTCAAAATATACTGGGCATGCATTTGCCTCAGGCTCTTCCTGGTAAAAAGTTTTGTTCATATTTTCTAGCTGTGCTACTGCAGTGTCTCCAAGAACAAAGCAAGCTCTACCGCTCAAGCTGAGTGGTGTTTTCCCACCAGCTTTTTTCATAAAAGAACTTTCTTTGCATTTTCATCTGTGACATTTCTCAGTTATGTTTTTGTGGGTAGTTAGTATTTATTATTTCTTACATGACACAAGTTTAGAATATACTAATTAAGTTAATGAATTAAAAAAAATAAAAAAATACTTGGAAAGCACTGGCCAGATTGGAAACTGGAGAAGGCTCCTATGCAGCTAAGAAGTAATTTCTGGAAGAGCCCTCCAAGAGGGTTATGGGACAGCTATTTGCTTCAAGTCCAACGTACATGATAGTATCATCCTGACATTTTCGGCCATTTCTCATTCAGTTTCAGCTCCTCTGGTAGATCATTATAGGCCCAGAGGTGACATCAATATCTTAGTATGATGAAACATGGAGCAAAATTTCATGGTTTGTTTACATGAGGAAGACTTGTTGCTAAAAATGTCTTAGTTACTATATTTTAACTAATATTTCAAGCACTAGCATAGATATGTTATCTGTTCCCGATCAGCCCTTACAGTGAAAGCCAATATATTTTGAAACATGATTTATTTTCTAATCTCACCCTATTTAAATCTCATAAAACCTGGGTCAGGCAAATCTGGAGAAAAAGTCATTCATATCTCTGTACTTGCAAAATTTAGAATCAGAATAATGCATGATCAGAGTCCAAAAGCCATTTTGTGACTTTGTGGTCAGTAGCATGATCCACTCTCTCTGCTTTGCTCTTCTATCTGTTCCTCTAGTAAATCTGTATAAGATGTTTCCTGACCATAGATGTGACCCATCTCGTATTTGTGTAGTCAGTTGATACTCAGAATTGAAAAAGGCTCTGTACAAAGCAAGGTGTGCATTTTCAGAGGACCACACCAGAAAATATATGCTGATGGAGCACTCCAGTGAAAAAAGGCCTTAAATTTAACCTGTGAGGTTTGCTATGGAAATTCAAATTAATAATTTAGAAAGGTATTAAATCAATGCTAGAGAAGGAAAGGAAATGTTATTACAGCTAACAACATTTCAAATTGCAACTCTCTCTCTAATCTTTCTGATTTAGATTTAAATACTTGTTTCATTTTTGACATACTAAGGTTCCTTTCCCCACCTCCATTCTCTTCAATTTCTTTCATTCTGGGCTGAACTCTGTACTTAGTGCAACATCCAAGACATCTTTAGATTCTTTTTCCTCAACACAGATCCTCACCTAGCTGAATTAAAATGAGATTAAACACAAGAAAAAAGGCTAACAGTAAATGTACTATGAAATAAAAAAAACAAGCCCTGTGAATGTTGACCATGGCCCCTTCTGATGTCTTCTCTATCTACCTGTTATTGTGTTCTAGCTGTCACAGCCTGGGGTAAAATCATGGCACAGCACAAGTGAATGGCAAAAACTCCCACCCAGACCAGGAAAGCTGCACCACACTGGTATATGGTGTGAAGATCACAAAACTCACATATTACAGAACAACAACACCTACCTACTTTTTGAGCCCTATTTCAAGTTATACTATATACTTCTGTATTAATCAAGCATTTGATTTATGTGGTGAGGATTTTAATTAATGTTAAATGAATTCAACCAAGAGTAACCTTTGAAACCACGCCTCCACTGTCGGTTGTGATTTGTGCAGGATACCTCACGGAGCTGGGAGCTGTGAACTATGCATCCTTACGTAACGGGCATTAAGAAGCAGTTACACAACTTAATGCAAACACCACCGACATGAAAACCCATGGCACAGACCGGATCTTGAGTAATCATCAGAGCAGTGCCAGAAGGCAAATTCTACCTGCAGAAAAATTTTTTTTTTCATGTTAAATGCACTTCAGGGGATGCTCTATATTTCAGTTGCTGGTAGCCTTAATACAGAGTCTGCCACAAAGTGGCTTTTTATTGTAAACATTTTAACCTTCAAAAACCGTTAATACAAATTTTGACCAACAAAGCTACAAAATGTGTGTGCAATTCAACTGGTATCTTGACTGACTGCAACAATAAACTTTTGGTCTAAAACAAACAGGTCATTTGCAAACAGATACTTCTGCGCACTGTGATTACTTGGGTCTCTCCTCCCACCACCTCATCTTTCACTCACTCTTCACATGCTTAGAGTTTGGTGTCTGTCTTCACAATGCCAGATCCTCACAGCTTTCTCAGATTTAGTATGGTTGAGGAGCATACTCCTTTTCTCTGTGCACAAAGTTTATTAGTGTTCTGTAATTATAACTGTTAATTCAGACAATATTTTTTATCTCATGTGTTAACGTAGGTCACAAGGTATGTCTAAATTCAAGCAGCCCTGCCTGTAAATGCATATATTCTAAATTCAAGAAAAGCTATTCAACTATCTTTGTAGTTCCTTCAGAATATTTTTAAAGTTAGTGTAGTTTCTTTATAAATAAATTGCATTTTGTACAAAAGCAGCATTCCAAGACTGCTTTTAGATACTTTATACTGCAGAAGTTGAAGTGCTAAAGAAACTATTTTATGGGAAAGATTCTGGTCACTTACATCAGTAGAAATTGGTATGATTCCAAACTTCTCCTGGTATAACAGAAGAGAATTTTTTCCTCAGCCTTAGAAAAGACTAAGATGCATGGCAAGACATAACTGTGTTGTCAGGAATACTTTTTTGTTTAACTACATTACATCTTTAGAAAACACTGCTGTGAGCTAGATGGGAGAAACAATCCATTTGAAAAATAAGTCATCGTCAAAATCATCACGCTGGTCCGACTGTAGAGGCAGCAGAAGGGTGGGAAGGATAACTGAGGAAAGGGTAGGAATTGTGCCAAGTGGCAGGGCCATTAAAAGACATGTATGTGGAGCTGTGCTCAGAGTCATATCCTACTGCTGGTGAGGAATAGCATTGTTTCCTGTTCTTCAAAGAGAATATAAACTTGGGAGAGGAGAGACCCAGGAGGAAAACAGACTTCATGCAGAATGAGGTCAAACTGCAACTTTAAAAAGTATATTCTTTACATGATTATGCAGGTTGAGGCTTAGTTTTGTTTTCTGGGGGGTGAAAAAAAAGAAAATAACTTAAATACTAATAACATGCCTTTTCCCTCATTTAAATTCACAGTTTAAAAAAATAAATAAATATCACTTTTGCTTGTATGCTGGCAATTCAATTTACCAGAATATATATGTATTCATTCCCTAAATAAGACTGAATCCCATTTGTCAAAGTCCTTTAGAATGCATTGGTGTGAATGGAATTAATCACCAAAGCATGTGTTTCTTGAACAAGACGTTTTCCTCAGTGTGATGTTTTGCTTCAAGTTATATCCAATTCAGTCATGCTTGAAAACACCATAATTATGTTGATCAGGAAAATCATTTTTTTGCTTAATAATATAGGTTTCCAAAGTGGTTTCTACCACCTACAGTTTGGAAACCAGTATAATGTCATATAGGCTACTTTCTTTCCTTTCCTACTACTGGCAAACTGCCATTTTATCTCTATAAGCATAGTTAAAAATTCTGCATACAAACTAAAGGTCTCTGAGTACAGAAGAATCAGGGAAACGTGATAAAGCATTTATTTACTGTCTTCTGAATGACTTTTAACTTCAGCTTTTAATTTCTTTAAATGCTTCTTTGTACTGGTTATTCTAGAATTGTCTGTCATCTAAGACACCCTAACTATGTTGCTTTAACAAAGATAAATACAAAACGTCATTCCACAGGCTTATTTTTAATTGTGGATTTCTCTTCCTCAATCAAAAAAATAATAAAGGAACACATAGGAAAATAACCACAAAGCAGGCAGTGATTCTGAAAGAAATTAAGCTGCTCTGTCCCAAATCACTCAGTTCACTTTGCCCATTGTAAGATACTTGATAACCATTCATTTCCCACCCTTCTCTCTGCCTGCAAATATCCTGAGCATTGTATAGGCCCCTCTAACTGTATTTTCTTTTCCTTTTATGCCAAAAACTAATTACAAAATGACCAGTGTCTTACCATGTCCAGCCAATCCTGCCAAATGTGTGGTCATGAACAAGGACATAAATAAAATCTAGCTGGATATGATTCATATTTAGAGGGGAGGTACTCGGGAGACATGCCAAGGATGATCTCTGTCCCCTGGTATTTTATCTATCTTGCTAAGACTCCCATTACTATGATGCAGGAATATACAGGAACATATGCTATTCTTAAAACACTCAAACAGGTTGGACAGATTACATGGGTTATCCCAGGTCAGAAGCTTGAGGCAGAATAGATCATTGCACAGGTTTCACAAGCTCTTGATCAACAGAAGGTATCTACCAACCATTTCTTTATAAATCAACACATAACTCCCTTCCCAAAGTATCCAAGTGTTTCTCCAGCATTTATGCTAAAACAGTCAAGAAGCCCCATCTTGGAGCTTTTACTGGACATGAACCAATGGATGAAATGAACTAGTGTTTGACTTACAGCAGTTTCTTTTGGTGCATATCAAATGCTCTCCTGCTATGGTTGCCAAGATAAATATATCTCATATCACAACTGCTGAATTTCTATTCTGGTCAATCATTTTAAACTAGAGTGCCTAGTAAGATTGTATTTCCCCTATTGCCCATGTGGTCACAAAATTGAGTTCATTTCTGTTAGATGAAGATGTCAATAACCTACACGTGCCTTTAGGTGTTCAAAGCTAGACAATCAGAGCATGCTGTAAAGCAGCGTTCTACCTCAAATTGATTTGGAAGCAAAACATACCTGGTTGCATGCATTAAGAAGTTATCCCCAAACTAGAAATATATGAATATGATCTTGTTAATTTACTGAGCCAGCAGTGAGATTTCTGCATAGTACACAGGCACGTTAACACCTACTATGAGTGATGTAAGCTCAGGCCAATGGTTGGATGTCACCTTTAGCTTCTCTTGTAGACCCACACACTTGTGGTTGTCTGAGTAACGCCCCTTTTCTGCCCCTTAACTCTATATATCTGCTTTGCCACAAGCAGAGGAATAATGCTCTTTAGACAATCCTTTATGATTCTCACATGATACCATCAGATAAGTCAGAAAGTATTAATATGTTTATCATTAATTTTATCTGTAAAATGGCAAAATACATACCAACTTGGTAGGATGTTGAGCAAGGTCGTTTATTATTTGGAGAAGCTCTTAAGACTGCTGAATGCCAAGTCCTGGAAGAGAGAGAGATCCATGATCCACTGACACTTGGTTAACACACCTCCACATCATCACCCATGCAGCCTCTACAGCTTCACAGGCCTTGGTATCCAAAAGAAATAAGCAAGGCTGGATTGCTTAAAATTAATAACACGTTTGGACAACACTTGGCAATGAAAAGTAATGTTGACAGTATGTTGACATCTTTTCCCTTAAGACACCTAGTATTCCAGTTTAATCTAAATATGGAATCATATGGAAGGGCTCTTAAAGATCTAGTTCCAATCTACCTGCCATGGGCAGGGTCACCTCTCACTAGACCAGGTTGCTCAAAGCCCCATCCAACCTTGAACACATCCAGTGATGAAGCATCCACAACTTCCCTGGGCAACCTATTTCAGTGTCTCCACCATCCCCATATTTTTCATCTTGTATCACCATTCTCACGCAATGCTTTACTGTGTCTTCCATCATTTCAGAGTTGGACTAGATGGCCTTTAAAGGGCCCTTCCAACCCAAACTATCCTATGACTTTACATGCATTACATGTTTTACATTGCATCACGTGCAAATGTGATCATGCTCAATAAGCTTAGTCAGCAGCAATTTGCTTCAAAATTCATTATGAAAAAAATAATTTTCTAAACCAACTTCTATTTTTTGTTCTTGGCTTTAAAGTCACAAAGATATGTTGTAAATATATTTTTTTTAAAAAACAAAATATAGTTTTATTTAAAATATTTTAATAATATTTTAAAAAAATCCTTGTGACAGAAAACCCGTGACCAATAAAGGTATCAAAGGAAAATCATACAAGACGGAAATATGAAATTCCAGCTACCAAAGACGGTTTCTGCAACAGCACCATTGCAGCAACATAGTGAAGGATGTTTTCAGCTAGTATTTAACAAATTTCAGCTTTTAGTGGCGGGGGGGAAGCTCAGCAAAAATCAGAGGGATTGGACTGGAATTGATGGCAACGATGCTAGACAGTTATAGACACTGCACCCATTTGGATGATTTCAGAAAGTTATGGGCTTCACCTTTCATATCTTCATGCTGAAATATCTTGTCTCTTTCAGCTGTAACCACTGTGAGCTTTAAAATATAAAACATGAACCTTAACATGGTGTAGTCAGATGGAAGAGCCACCCAATTCTGAAACGTTCTTAACAGGTTTTGTTAATGTCTTACATTGGAGCTGGTGGGGTATTCTGCATGAAAGAACGGATAACGCATATTATAGAAAGTTAGCCTCTATGGGAATTTTTGTGTTTGTTTAGCTCTTGTTTCATCCAAAAATATGAGTAACTTTGACTCAATAAGCTGCTGGAAAACGAAGATGTAGCTCAGAAATACTGCAGCACTGCCTTATGGAGATGGAGGATGAGCTCATAGTTCAATAATGTTACCAGTGATGTCACTGAGTTTCAGGGAAGATGCAGTCTGAATGCTTCCTGCCTTCATTCTCTTCCCTGTGCTAGGATCCTTGACCAGGTTATATGTTCTGCAACTTCTGCCCTGGCATAATACATCTGGGGAGATTTTTTCTGAGATAGAAGTCCATGCACCAAAATGCATCTCTCCAGGTCTCTGCGGTGGTATTTCAGTGTTCTGTCTTAGAAATCTTTGGACAAATCTCTGAATACAGACTAACTTTTCTCTGTTCTCTTTACAGAGACAGAATTACACACACACATGATAATATCTCCAGGAAGTTCAGCCATGCAGGGCAGTCTGTGGCAGAAAAGTATTAATAGAAAATATATAAATTCAAGTCCTGACCCCTGAACATTTGTTCAGCTGAACAGTCCTCTCTCAGAAGAGGCATCTCAGAGATGTTGAAGAGGCTCGTGACACATATATTACTCACAGGGGCCATGGTGCAAGACTAGAAATTCACTTGCAACTCATTATGCATGTATGGTTTCAGTCCTCTTAATGGCAGGCTTACAAAGGCTACATACCTTTTAACTATACAGGAGTGGAAGTAACAAAAATCTACAACCCTTCAGTGTAAGTTTAACAGCAATGTACTGCAGTGGACATCTCTCCACAGCAACTGCGATGAGCTGGTAGCTGCTGCTGTGCCATACTTCAAACCAGCACTTTCCATGGAGAGGCAATTAGCAGATCTCACATTTTTACACCAGCATGGCTAATTGTTCATAACAGGCCTTCAAAATTTCCATTTCAACATCTGGATATGCATATTAGAAAGAGTAAGGTTCAAGATGCAATGACAATAAAAGGCAGTAAGAAAGAAATCTGTACATGAATAAGAGGAAGGAAAAAGTAGGTCACTATTCAGTAGATACAGGAATCTACAGATGAATGATGCTGAGAAAGCTGAAGCATGCTGTTTCTTCATTTTCCATAACTACCACAGATAACTAACAACTCATGGGCTGCTTCTGCTAATTTCTCAAATATCCTAAAGCATTTTTTTCATTTTGTGGTTCTTGCTATATACATGCTTTAAAATATTCTTTAACCTGTTCTGTTTTCTGACTTAAACCTCTACCAGATAGTTAGAATTAATTTTGTTAACCTTTTGAACACAACTAACTTTTAGATTGAAAGCCTCGAATAATTTCACTTTATCACCTTCTATTTGATCTTGTTTCATGTTATGTAGTAAATTTCTAAATTGCCTTTGTCTTTCCTTTACATTTTAATTAGAGAATCTTGGTTTTTTTATACCCTCCCAAATATGTATCATCCTTCCTGATTTTATTCCTACATTCTTGACCTTTATTCTCATCCTCAGCTATGTTTCCTCGATTCTATTTTATATGCACGTTTCATTTTGATTTTCAAGTCACAAAAGTTATTTTTGTGATTGTGATGCAGCCTTGTCAGCTGGGGGAGGTGAGGGCATAGACACACCTCACTCTAAATCAGAAGATTCAGTTTTTGATCTTCTAAAATATATCCCTACAAGGAATTAAATTTTTAGCTACCAATACCTAGGACAATCCAGTTGCTGATATGATAACATATGATACTCACATGAGTGAAAACAGATTTTGTGCTAAGGTGGGAAAGTCTGAAATTAGTAACACAGAAAAGCATTGTGGTTCTTAACCTAGAGATAACCATGTGGGACAATATTGTATCCCCAGCTCTAGCTCAAGGGGAGCTGTGATTTTGTCTCCCTGGCCATGTGCTAGACCTACAAGGTCTACAAGGTAGGAAGTGTTGCTCCAGAAGGGATGATAACTTGGAGGATTTTTTAAAAAGCTTTAATAACACAGAACTGGAGTAGAATCTCAGGTCTGAACAAGTTATATAAATGATGTGCCACACCCTGCTTTTCTGTTTGTTTACTTTGTGACTCCCACAACACAGTAAAATCATCCTAAATCCTACTTAGCCCTGCTAATACTGAGAGGCTAAGGAAAAGCTGAACTGGACTGAAGGGCAAACGCATTGGGTAAGTTTCACCCAGCTAAACTTAGATCTCTATATCTGTATCTCACTCTGGAAAGAAACATTTGCTTCTCGGGCACGGTTAATCTGATCCCAAAGTAGGTAGCCCAAGCACTCAGATGCTCTCAAAGGCTCTGAAGGACCTTGTTTCTCTGCACCAAATGCAAAATTATTTTAAGGTGACTAGTCCAAACATAGGCAAACAACTCACTTCTAGTATTCTTTTTCTAGACTTCTGTGTCTATGTAGGCAGAGTAAAACCCATCCCAGCTGACAGGCTTTGACAGTACAGTACAAAGCAGATAAACGAAGAGTTTATCTGGATGTAGAGGCCTGACAGGAAGCCCTGAGATATTTGTAGTTACCCCCTACAGCTCAAAGAAGTCAAAACCTGGACTTTTGAAATATGAAACTATAAACAACCTCAGACAGATCATCAAAGGCTTTAACCAGCTTAAATCTGGTCCAGCAGTACTTTGCAGCTGGGCTCCCATTTCCCTGCTGAGTTGCTTCAGTCCTTGGAGTAGACATTAACCTCCAACTGAAGATCTCCAAGGATCTAGCTGTGATGGAGCTAATTATAGGTAATCTGCTGATGTATGATTAAATACGCTCGCCAGCGCAATTTGAGGGTTGCCTGGTATGCTCTGCTACGACAAGCACAAGCATCTGACAGCCAACAGGAACAAATACCAGCTTGGACTGCAGGAGATTAGTGATTTGAAGCATTTGTGTGACAAAGGCATCCAAGCTGGAATGCTACTTCAAACAAATTCCTTTAAACAAGGATGCCTTGTGAGGTACGTGGTACGAAATACAATTTTTCCTTAATCACAGTTAAGGAAGAATTTTTTTTAATATTTACTTTTTATAATTGACCAGAGGAGGAGTGGGCAGAGCTGCTAATCCATCCACTATGCTACAAATACAGAAAGAAGAGACAGTTCTTCCACTAAGGAGACTGGAAGCTAAAAATACAAGGCAGAGGTTGAAGGGCAGCCAAAGGCACAGGGTGATACTCCATATCTGTGATTACATGGCTGGTCTGTGCTCAAGGACTCTTCTCAGTCCCCAGCTCAGAGAGTGATGGTGGAAATGAGAAAAGCCTCTAGAGATTGCAGGGGGAAAAAAGGTTGCATGGAACGATGTCTTTCACACTGTCCTTGAGTTAATGTGAAGCCAAAGATTTCAATCAGTGCAAGACTGTGTGAGCTGTTGGCTATTTTTCTGTAAAAAGGACAGCAGAATCTGCTTCTGACAGAAGCAGAACAGACTGACACTACCAGTACTGTCTGAGGTTTGATGAAACCAGTAGGTTGTGAGTATTCTCAAGTTGTATCAGAAAGTTGTTCAGAAAGCATTGCACAAATCATGGACTGAGCCTTATGAGAGGTCCAAGGCACTGCAGAAATCACTGTTGAACTGACATGCAGGCCTGGAAATCACAGTATCACAGAATGGTGGTGTCTAGAAGGAACCTCTGCAGATTATCTAGTCCAGCTCCCCTGCCAAAGCAGGTTCACCTAGAGCAGCCTGCACAGGATTGCATCCAGGCAGGTTTTGAAAGTCTACAGAGAAGGAGACTCCACAACCTCTCTGGGCGGCCTGTTCCAGTGCTCTGTCACCCTCAAAGTAAAGAGTTTTTTTCTTATCTTTAGGTGGAACTTCCTGGGTTCTCATTTGTGCCTATTTCCCCTTGTCCTACTACTGGACACTACTGAAAAGAGACTGGTCCCATCCTCTTCACACCTGCCCTTTAGATGTTTATATGCATTGATAAGATTCCCCTCTGAGCCTTCTCTTCTCCGGTCTAAGCAGAGCCAGGTGTCTCAGCCTTTCCTCATAACAGAGGTGCTCCAGTCCTCTAATCATCTTTGTAGCCCTCCACTGGACTCTCTCCACTAGTACCCTGTCTCTCTTGAAATAGGTAGCCCAGAACTGGACACAATACTCCAGATGTGGCCTCACAAGTGCACAGTAGAGGAGGAGGAGGAGCTCCCTCAACTTACTGGCCACACACAATGCACCCCAGGATACCATTTGCCTTCTTGGCTACAAAAACACCCCGCTGGCTCATAGTTTATTTCTTGTCCACCAGGATTCCCACATCCTTCTCTGCAGAGCTGATTTCCAGCAGGTCAACCCCTAACATGTACTGGTGTGTGGGGTTATTCCTCCCTAGGTGCAGGACTCAACACCTGCCCTTGTTGAACTTCATTAGTTTCCCCTCTGCCCAACTCTCCAGCCTGTCCAGGTGTCTCTGAATAGCAGTACAGAGACTGTGAATGAAAGAGACTCTGTACTGCACTGAAGTTCCCAGAGTGCCTCCAGCCTTAACACAAGGAGCGACAAGAGACAGGAATATGTTCTACATAATAACACAGAGCAGTTCTTTCTTCTACACCTGACAAAATGTAACCAATACAAAAATCAACATACCTTAACAGATGAATCCTGGTGGGAAAAAGTCACAGGGAAATTACATCCTCCCAAGAGTTTATGCAACTGTCAAAGACTCCCTGAGCCAAAGATATACAAGAGACCCCCTAGTGAGAACAGTCAGTTTCAGAATAAAGTAAAAAAACGTTCTATTCAAGTCATTTCTTCAAAGTTAACATCAAAAATCAAGCAGTCAAATAAAAAAAAAAAAAAAAGGCATCGAAGTACTAGCTACAGAATACGAAAAATCCAAAGAAACGACATGAGACTTACTCCTTGTGCCAGGGCTAGCAGGTAGCACACGCACCTGAACAAAACAGGATTTATTCATATCCATGGGCTACTCAATATATTTATGTCTGGAATTGATCTATTGCACAATGCAATGAATAACACAGTAATAACAGAGAATAAATCAGTTTCCTTGGCACCAGGTTCTGGAGAGTTATAATCTGCAAGTAACACATGACTCATTGGCAATTCCCTTTCACATGCCAGTTTAAAGGGAACAATATTAAGGTTCATGAAATTATGCCCATACAGTCACCTATATCCTCTTCACATAACTAGTTTATACAGATGTTGGCTGTGAGGTATATTGTCTACTAACTAGAGTCCTGAGCCAAAGATTATTAACCAAAAGCAGTCACAAGGGAATGGTGACCATGACATAAGTAAAGTAGTATCTTTCAGCCATCACATCTACAAGAAAATCACTGCTATCACATAAAATCAGAGCATAATCTATAAGCAAATTAACAACTACTCATTTTACAGATGGAAGAGAATTATTTTTTTCCAAAAAGAAGGTGGCAGGCAATTTGCTTTGGAAACAATCAATGCCTTCAATGTTAAGAACATAAACCACAAGCTACCACCATGAGTTGTTTCACAAGAACAGCAGAAGACATGCCACCACATCACAGGAGAATTAATTCAGGGAATTAATTACAGCTCTGGAATCACAGTCAATTGATAGTGTGGGCCAAATAGATTCGGGGGGGGGGTTTAATTGCTTGTTCATAAATTAAGGTTACTTTTATAGTGATTAGAAAAGAGGTGACTCAGGACTGAGCCACCACAGGAATGACTTTTCAGACTGGAAAGAAATGCACTGGTCTTTCCTAATGCAGATCCACCAGGTGGGTCAGGCAGTGAAAAAAAATGAGAGGGAATATTATAGCACATAAAATATTTTACTTAGCCCATGCATGTTATTAAATCCATATTAGACACGAGTAGCACAGAAGCTTGTGGGGAACTAAAGTGATGAGATCAGGTCCACCATGCAAGCAGTTCAGAAGGACCAGACCTTTCTTGAGCAAAGAACCCAAGTGTGCACATCCTCACTGTCGCTGCACTGCTCATTCACAGGTCTGCAGGTGGGTCCTCAGCTAATTCACTTACCTGCTTGCGTTTCTGTTGCCTTTTGATGTTTTTTAAAAACACAGGAATGCTATGCAAAAGCTCTGTCAGTGTAATGTTTACCCAGCAAGGTCAGGAAGATGGCAAAAGCTATCTGGCATACAAAGATGGGGGAGAAGTGCAAACAAGAGCAGTCATGCCAGACCCTTTCAGAAGCATAGCCAGAGGCAGGGACAGAGAGATCAGAACAGTTAAAATCAGTCAAAATGTCCTATTCTGAGCATTGCAGTAAGACTCAAGGGATACACATGTAAATCATTACCAACCTCGAGACTAAAAATAATGTTTAAATTTCCCTTGCATTGTTTAAGAAAAAAAAGTTTTCCCATCAGAAGCAGCTATTTCCCAGTAGAAGACTTTTGACCACATACTTTCTAAAGGTATCTCTCACTTTAGGGCAGAAATAAAAGCAGGATACAGAGCGTGACTATTCTTCTGCTCCCAATGAGTTGCTAGTTGGCTATTTAGAAACTCATTAACTTCCTCAAGAGACCTTGGCCCTAATTAGTGCCTGGACTGATCAGCCTGCCCCTTTCTCCTTCACCTCTGTCTCTCAGAGCCCTCCACATTGGTTACCAGAAACCATACTCCTTTTGTACAATTTTTTAAATGGAAATTCTTGAGCTATCGGGATCTGCACACAATTGTTGAATTCTGTTCTGCCTCAGAGCTTACCAGACCACTCCAGAATTCTCCAGCTTGCTTTGAGACCCTAACTTTCATGTGTGCACATATCATGCTTAAGTTCTTCTATAAACCAGGCTCTGTAGTTAGTTTCCTTTCCATTGGCTTTGTACAACACAATCTGTTTTAACTGTGACTGAAGTGGCACCATGGCCAGTAAACCAACTGTAATGTTGATGCTGATCCCACAGTCTTTTAAACACCATCAAGGAGAGGAAATGAACAAAAAATGGATTCATTCCATCTTCCAAATTTACAATGTATTTTGTAACCATATGCTCCATAACGGCAACAGAAAAGAAGTTATCGGTATAACAGAACAAGAGGACTCCTCACTTTAATTTGTCTAAGTGGATGCAGTTAACAATATTAAGTTCAGTAAGTATGTGAACTGAAAGATAATAAAACTGTAGAAAGCAAAATGAGAGAAGTTATAATTGTGAAGGACAAGCACAGTCTTACTCAGGCACTTACACAGTTCAATGCACATGGCCAGCTTATGCAAAATGTTATTTCCTGAATTTCTTCCAATTTCTCAGAAATATATTTCACATTCAGCATGTCTGCACAAGAAAATAAAGGCTTCCATGCCCCAAAACTGGTCATTTTAGATGACTGGACATGAGCTCCACTGCTGCACAGCCACAGGTGCACTCATGGCCTAGCTAAAGGCATCCTCTTCCCAGGTAACTGTGATAGTCCTTCTTCACTAAAATAAAAGGAAGTATTGTCCTTGCACATAGCTTATCACAGTAGTCACTACAAGGGCTATTAAGTAGTAATACTACCCTAACACCTCTCTAGTTAATATGATTACTGTAAATGCCACCTAAAGACTCTTATTGTTGATATGCAAATACATCTTCCATTGCCATTACAGAAAGGCAAACTGAACCCATCATAATTCATTCTTATAATTATATATTAATGATAACCCTAAGGTGTTTTTCCAAAACAATGTTTGAGAAACATCATCACTACAACACAAATCTCAGCAGGAGTGAAGATAGTACTCACCTGAAGGATATCCTACCTGTAACAATGAAATGAAATTGTAATCAACAGATTTCTCAGCTCAAAGACAGCCTGGTGAAAATAATAGAATATTTTAACAAAACATGATGCCATGACACCAAAGGAATTTCTTAACATTATATCTGAGAGACATGAGGCTACAAGGTCAGTGTAAAATTACCATCAGTATCCTGTTAAAAATGTTCCTGTTCTGGCATCCTTACCTTGAGTAGTCACTTATTTACCAAGCTTGAGCTGCAAGTTTGGTCAAACCACTGATTAAATATTTCCTGAATCCTGTTACTGTTTTCCTTAGGATTCTATGTATATGTGTACTCAAACCACACTTGCCTACGTTCTGCTTTCTCACATTCTGATACACAAATTTCCAATTCTGTATTATCTGCCTTTTGTATTCAAGCACAATTTCACTCATGCACTCAGGCCTTTAGAATTTCTTAAAGACAAGTCTTTAAAAAGAAATGCACTGAATAAGTAGACATATCCCTCTACCCTTCCTAATAAAAATTTCAGTCTCTATAATTCTTAGGAGAAAAGACTTCTGCTTCAGAGAATTGTAGGGTACAAAAAAAATTTGCCAAAGAAGTGCTTCCAGCTTTGTAAGCACAACTGATCTAATTTCAGAATTTTGATCCTGAAGAATACAGAAATATTTCCACATTAATTCTCTGCAGAATTTGGATGAAAAGTTGAACTCATGAACTGTATGGAAATACTGATATATCCTATAATATCCTGTCCTGATGGAATGGAGCATTACCTCCTTACCAATTATCATTTTAAAACAACTTAAGGGCAACAGGTCATCTTCAGAGTGAACACTGGTTTTTCAAATGGCCCTCTCTGTCAGTATTCTCAGGGCAATGAATCTAAATTGCCCTAAAAAATGATGGAGGCTCCCTGTTCTTGCAGGATGAAGACTAATCTGAAGAATGCATGGTGGACTCAACAGCCTCCTTGTAAAGTAGTCTCACTGCAGGCAAAGTAGCCTCATTGGAAAAGCTACTTTGTGAAAGAAATGAGTTATTTTTCAAAACAGCTTTTCTGCATGAAACTCAAAGTGCAATAGTTTTATTTGGCAATTATAGATGGAGAAGCTTCCAGTGCCGAACAATAGTGGAAAGCAGATCGTCAGTTTTGCAATCCTGAAAATCACTAGATTTTGATTCCTAAATAACTTCTTTTGAAAATATGAATTAGCCACCTAAATCACTTAGAACAATTTTTGAAAAAGTATTTAGGTCCCATATCCCCCTAGAGTTAAGTTATTTGACCATAACAGGTAGGTTTGAATAGAATAGTTATGCAATTAGGGAAAAAAGTAAAAAGAGCATACTGGCCAACCAGAAAAAGCTATTACCATCACAATAGTCAAACACATTAATAAATCATCAGCATTATTGATCTCAGTGGCCTTTAATCTTGATGACTTTTATCCCAGGCCATCTAGGACACTTTGTCCAGTATGTTAAATCTAAGAGATAATGGCTATTGTAGATAACACAGCTATATACAGCATTTAGATACAAATATCAGGGCACGTCCCTTCACAAGAACTATACTGACCACTAGTCAGGATGCCCCAAACTTTGGCACAGATAGACAAATAAAAGATAAGAGAGCAAGAGGAACTGCCCCTTCTTGTGTGATATGTGCAAAATGAGAGGCAAGGACAGTCCATGCATCAGGGAAGGCTGGAGTAGGTCCCCTTGCACATCAAGACCTGGAAACCTCCCTGAAGAGGGCAGAGCCATGAAACATCAAGGTACAGTTTCTCTCTTTCTCCTTGGAGCTTCTGGAGCCTTTGAGCAGCAAAACTCAGGCTGTATCTGGCCTCCTCACCTCACTTCAAGAGAGCATAGATAGACTGAAATGAAAAGGTCTAGACCAGCTATGGCTGCACAGTAACAGAGGAAGCACAAGAGCATTTATTTCCTTCTCTGGATAGTAATGATTAAAATAGCTGATAAAGTGTGTAGATAACCTGCGTTCATAGCCACAGCCTGGTGTTAAGGAACTGTGTTAGCTGGCCACCATCGACTGCCCAACACCAACCACTGTCTCTCTGCCCGCAGAGCCTCTCCTGGAGGAGCAGAAGCAGAAGAGAAAGCAGGAAACCACAAAGTACAGAAACCCTGCACAGAGTGAGGGAGTGTTGGAGGGAAAGATTTACTAACCAAATCTCACGCACAAGCATGTTTAAGCAGCATAGGCAAAGTCATGAAGTAAAGGAGACCGCACAAGCCTCAGTGTTTGCTGAGATCCATGAAAATGGCAACTGAACAGAAGGCTGGTGAGAGAGGAGACATAAGGGTGTGAAGATGAGAAGCCAGCCCACAATACCAGACAGTGGCATTACATAGTAACAACTGAAGACAACGGGGTTTAGTGGCATATTGGACAGGCCACAAAGGTTGCAACTACAGGAGGAAAACAAAGACTAGAAAGTGGAGAAGTGAACTGGCATAGTGATTAACATTGCTGATGGAGGAGACTGAAAGGTTTGAGGTCACTCTGCAACTGAGGATTTTAGCTGAATTGGTTCCTGACAGGAGCTGAAGGAGGAAGGGAACATGTGGCATGTTTTGCCCTGAAAAGGAACATCTTTCTATACTACTCACAACTAGCTACAAGATTAACACTTGGAAAAGAAGTAAATAATGTCTGAATGACTTATTTTACTCACATCTGCTATTCCTGGGTGATGTAGGTTTTGATCTACTCTATTTTAAATTACCTGATAATAAAGTATCTACTTTACTAGTTAATGACTGTATTCCAAAAGATGCAAGGAAATTATGTTTGCCTTCATATCGTTGCTTGCTTGCCATATGGAAACAGCCACATTAAATAATAATTATTCTGGATAATGCAAATGATCAGAAAAGGCCAATGAAAGGTCTAAGAGATGGGGCAGCACTCAGAGAAGGGTGAAATGTCTGCTCCAGATTTCGTATGAGCGAGTGAGTCACTTTGCTTTTCTGTGTTATGTTGTCTGTTTATAGTACACCACTAACACCATCTCCTGGCCAGTTGGTGTCTAGAGTAAAATCTTTATAATGGTCTCTGAAAGCCTGGAATGAAAAGTATTGCAAACATAGAAAATATTAACTTTGCCATATCTTATATTCATTCAGATTAATTGACTTTACCTATGCCAAGATAAACCCACCACCACCCCATGACTTAGATGTAGAGCATTTCAAATACCCTTTTTTTTTCCAAAGGTTTTCCAGCAAGGTGTATCAGAGCACTCTAATACCAGCTTCCATTTTCAGAACTGACTCTTAATTTGAGTATACTTTGTTTTGGAGCCCACTGAGAAAAAACAAAACTGATATTAAGGAAAACTCTGGAAAAACAGACCCTTCCCCAGTGTTCAGCACTTTAAACCGTACATACATACTTTTTGAAACATTACTAATGAATGGATCTTCACCTGCTGCTGTCAAAGACTCAGTATTCGCTGCTATGTTTTACTCAATTTATAGATATCAAGACCATCCAGATATACAAAGAGTGACTCTTTATGTGCATTTCATACAGTTAAGCAGTGAATAGACCCAAGTCTGTCCAGTTAACACATATTGAATTTATCCAGCTGTTTTAAGCACTTAAAATGAAGCTCTGACATGTCCTTGATCTTTCAAAGTCTTAAGTATTTGTAGTTGGCAAACATACCAAGTTAAGAATTACCCTGGAAATTGGTCAGGGATTGTTGCTCATGTATATCAGTTGGCCCAGACACCTTTCATTTCAAAATCATTTAAGGGCTGACTCACGGCTCCAGGAAGACACCTTCTGAGCTTTGGATTTAGAGACTTTGGCTGTATTTCCAGAAAAAAAAGTCATCAGAATCAGTAATTTGTGTTTTTGCCTTTAAATTAATTGAGGAACATAGGGTCAACTTCTAATTTTAGCTAATCTCAGAATAAACAGAGAGCAGCAGTATCTCCTGCGTCATTAACAGCATAATCAATGCAGAGTCTTCAGCACAGTCGGTCCTAGAGAACTGAGTACTTGGAGCTACAGTGGGTTTCTCAGGAGAGCAACACTAAATTCCCTGGAAGGTAATCAAATTACTGTACTCCTGAGGGATTTTTATAAAAGAACTGCAGTGTCAAGCTTTCTGGAATAGCTTGTAGGAACTATGACATGAACGTTATTGGTATATTATGATTGTAGACATTTTGCAGATGACCACAACCCTTTGTTCAGCTAGCTTAGACTGAAACTATTTCTTTCTTCAGAGTACATACTTCATCCAATTACATTACTATAAGACACACTAGAAGACAGAAACTGTCATTTTAAAAGCTAGCAAATAGCACTTATGATCATCATACAAGATGGTCAAATTGATTTTGAGTGACTCAATGCAACACCAGCAGAACAAGCAAAGGTGTCAACTTTCTCACACTTGGCTATCAGAGGAAGCCTGTGAAAAACTCTGAGGAGCTGTACATGGGCAGTAGCACAGCCATCTCTTATGTTTGGTGTTTCAGTGATTCTCCAAGAAATCTTATTTTCAAACACTAAATTAAAAAGGAAGGAATTGCTTTTTATTTGCAATTGGTTGTGTCATAAAGCAACATGTATACAAATACCCAACTGAGTGCCTGGAGTGTCTAGACATGACTGCTCTGCTTCATCCCATCACATGCAGCCTGTTAACATCTCTCTACTACTATAAAACATGGTGAATGAAAAGAACCACCTCAGTGTGTATCATCATTAGTGTCTTAGTCCAATTTGAAGAAAACTCTATCCTTTTATTGATCTGAAATTTGGTCTGATTTCCATGGGAATTCTCAGAAAGTGACCTTTTTGGATATTGAATGCACTAAAGGCTATGTCTTGACAAAGTGGGAAGAAAAACTTTGTTTATGGCATCAGAAGAGGAGAATCCACTGTGACACTCAACTGGTGATGAATTGTAAGTCATCAAATCATCATTTACAAGCAGTAAGACTTATTACTGGCTTCACCAGTGTGAATGTTAAACTGACAAGCAGGGGGAGTGTAGTACTTTAGGTGGTAAAATAGCCTCTGAGATATGCCTGAGTCCTCTATGTCAGTCCATGTCCAGAAGACATGTCCAGAAAACATGGACTATTGTCCAGCAGCTTCCCAAGAAAGTTTTCTTGGATAGGTTCTTCTCCAAGCTGCTTACTCTCGTAATGGGACATGGGAAATAAGAGCAGTATGGCCAGCTCAAGAGCCTTACACTGGGCTTTGCCTTTCTGTGGCTCAGTCCCATTATCTGCAAAAGAAGGATAATGGTACTAAGATCATGATAAGCATTATTATGATCACTTTACAAGCAGAGCACAAGCTAATTAATACAGTTAACTTTGATACATGTAGCTCTCAAAACCACACAATTCTTTATGACAAACAGATCCCTTTCACAGCAAGGGAGACTGTCTCCATGCATGATGCTATCAGACTGCTGAAAAATCACAAACTTATAAAAATGGGGACAACACGAGTATAATGGATACAGTGTGCTAAGAAAAGTAGGTCTAAGAATGAACTAGCAGGATTATGTAGCATGGGAAAGCAGAACTGTGATTTTAATCAGCAGCTACTACTGACAGAAGTGCAGAGATTTGTGTTTGATTTGAGAAGGCAGGACTACAGATACTCAGAGATCATTTCATAGAGAGAACAAATGGATCTTAACTCTTCAAAGGATAGGAATTATGGTGAGCATTTCTAGAACCCAATCTTTATCAGTCTTTCATGTGTGCAATCCTATCCAAATCCATGAAGCAGGTTTCTAATTTAGCTGTCTGGGACTGTTGAGTAACCAAGAAGTTGGAGACAGGCTCTATAGCTCAGTTAAGGGTAGAGGTGTTAGGGAGGGAGCAGGAGTACTCCAGGCTCTCAGGGCAACATAGATTGCAAATCTGAGTGAAGGCTTCTAGGCTTAGGAGTGGGAATGGATGGAGGCACTTCCAAACTAGGTGGGAATCAAGTTCTCTGTTGTAATTCTGCATTCTTCTTGCTTCTGAAACATCTTTACCAGTTTCCCTCTGCAATTTTTATTTTATTTGTTTTGGTTTTTCTTGCTTAACCAGATTTTTAAAATTAGCAGCATGCATTTAGTGTCATCGCTGATGGACACCAGAGAAGTGTTGCAGTGCGCCTCCTGGAGACAGAGGTTTCTGTTGCCTCTTTGTCCCCAAACATGGGCACACATCCAGAATTTTCCATCTTTCCCAGGTTGTGGTTGGCTTAGCCACCACAAGACCAATCCCCTAACACCCATTGGACCCCTGACCTGTAGGTAACCCACCCGTGTATCCTTACAGGACAATGCCTTTATAAACCCACCTACCAACCTGTTAAAAACCCCTGGCCCCAAGGCCACATGCTCTTTCGCTTCTCCCCTGGGGTGGGTGCTGTTTCAGTGCCTGCCTCAGGTGTTTTTTGTTTGTTATTTTCATGTTATTAAAACATTTTATTTTGGAAGAAAGCGATCGTTGCCCGTCCCTCCTTTACTCGCCACTGCCCTCCTCTTCACTGACGACCCCCCTGGAGGTACTGCTGGGGTCCCGCTGGGGGTGTTTTCTTCCCAGGCAAAACCAGCGGGTTTAAAAACCCTCACAAAATATATTTTTGGTAAGTTATAGAGAAGAAATTTTTCTTTAATGTATTTTTAATGCCTCATTGCACTGCAGTCCTTTTTTTCTCAGCTTTTCTGTAGCAAAGCAAGTAGGCTGGGCAAGCAGCATTATTTATGGCCAACACATCTTGGCGAGGAATCAAGCAGCTACTACAGACTCTTTCAAAGTTGTAGTGACATACCCCAACCAAAGCTGAGAAATATCATATGCCCAGCACTAGCAGGATAATGTCTAGAGAAGAGAGCATTACTGGAGCAAGAACAGCAATAGTTACTGTTTCAGAGCCAGCTGCCAACATGAGAAGATGAAACTAGTGAATGACACAAAGAGTCCATTCTACCTTCTTTCTCACCTTCCTCCTAAAATTCTCACCCACGAACCCCCCATCCCACACTGCCAAGAGATCAAGACCTGTTGTTAAGATAAGAAGAACTAAAAGGCTTACAAGGTGTTATACAGGATGGCATGGTTGAGATCCAAAAAAGCACTTAAGCACCTCAGATGCCATCTAGGCCACATTCAGGTGATTCCAGAATACTATTCCCCAGCAACATCATCCCGCTACAGAACACTTAACCCATGTATTCTCAAAAGAAAATGCCTCCAGTTCTGCTATGGCACACACCAAGTGGGACAGCAGCTCTGACTACAGCTGAGCTCAGCTGCCACAGTCTCTTCAAAGGACAGCAGGAGGAGACAGGCCTGGTGGTCAGAGCCCTTATGCAGGACTATGAGAGACTCAAATGCAATTCTCCTTGCCTAGAGAATTCAAATCTATCTTTTCCTGTAAGTGCTGTAACTTCTACTTAGAAGCTATCCTGGGCACACAATGAATATTTTGTGGGTGCTGTGCCAACCGGAGCAGAGTCAAGCCTGTGTGCCACAGGGTGTGCAGGGGTGCTTAGACTTCCAAGGCAAACAAAAACCACAGTGTGCCTTGTTGGTCTTAATTCAGATGTCCACACACAGACGTCCAGTGCCATTTAAGATATCCTTGACTATCCTGCCTGGTCTCAAGATACCACCCCAAAAGCGCACGAGTCTCCTAGAAGTCCCGTGTCACAGCTACATATACCTTGGCCACCTTACAGCACCTGTTAATTGCAGTGCATGCCTCCTTTAGGCAAATGAATCAAGTGCCTGGCAAGTTTAGGCATCTCCAAATAGTAGCAGCCCAGGACGGCTGTGGTCTCACATGATCAGTGTAAGTCATCAGTTCTGGTCTTGCATGACCTGTTTTACATGTCTCATGCCTTTATTAAAGCAAGCCCCGTGCCTTTATTAAATCAAGCCCCAAATCCCTATGCTGCACAGAACTAGCTAGTTAAGACAGCCTATAAAAAAAATTACACCAAATAAAACACTTACCCACACAAAGGCTTCAAAGGAACTCAGCTGGAAACTGATGTTTTGTTCCAACAGCACTGAACTCCAGGCAGAACTTTGCTGGAGAAGCTTCCAAAGAACATTACTCTGAATACGCTGGCAAAGCTAAACAGCAACAGGAACACATATTCAAATGAACAAGAAATATGATTATTTACTTCAGCCACAATTCTGTGCTCGGCAAGATTTGCTGCTGTAAATGTCTGTGTGAATGCCTTGGACAGCAGAAATGTCAAAGGAATTCTTCTTCAGCTGAGAGCCTGTGCTCTCCCCCAACCCAGGGAGTGCAAGTACCAAGAGCTGCCCTGTCTCACTAAGCGTATGGCTGCAGGTGACTGCTGAGGAACTATGATTCAGCCTTGCGTAGTTGCACAGACAGGTGATGCATGAGCAAGTTTAGAGCACAAGACTCTCTCTTCTGGTGGTCAGAACCTCCATCTCTGATTTTTATGAGACTACCTCTTCCACAAACTTGATTTCTTCTCATTTCCCCTGCATATGAATTGTCTTGTGCAGTTACTGAAGAATGGCAGCCACTCGAGGACTGCGAGTGCAGGGTATCTGGAGGTCCCAGGTGCTCTGTTATGCACTGCATGGTTCTATCATCTGCTTACAAGAATGGAATAGAATCATAGAATCATAAAATCATTCAAGTTGGAAAAGAACTTTAAGATTGAGTTCAGCTATAAACATAACACTACCACGTCCACCACTAAACCATGTCTCCAACTGTCACATCTACATGTGTTTTAAATACCTCCAGGGATTGTGACTCAGTAATGTGCTACAGTGAGTGACCAACCACATGCCATGAGTAACTAACTATTGGAAGTGTATTTATTCTACAAAAGGCAAAACAATGCTGAAATACATAAGGTATTTATAGCTTGAGGCAATGAGTCTACACAGCACAGCTCACCATAGACTTAGGATGCAGGACAAGTTTGACTGTATCAATGTAGTGCTGGATTTCCAACCTACTGACTCAGAACAGACCCAATATAAATACAGGTGCCATGCTTCCAGACCCAGCATGGATGCCTCCAAGTCTGTGAGATAAATACACTCCTCATCTCAGACAAAACTGTGTATGCCAGTTTTTGATGTGTGGTTGGAAACACCATCATCAATACATTGTGGCTTCATTGCAAGTGTCACCAGATCTCACTCCTCCCAAAATCAGCTAGCTATCTCTGTTGATCCTCATTACCCCAAAAGTCCTCCCATATAGCTAAGGTTTATTGTTTTATACAAACCAATGAAAATCGGACTTCACAATATCCCTTGCAGATTTAAATAGCTGCAAGGGAGAACCTCATTTTCTTCATGTAAGAACCAGACAGCAGATACTCACACAGCTTTCCATTACAATGTGAGGAACAAAGCTGGAGAGACGGCTCCAAGAGCCCTGTAGGTGAAATTCACAATAAGGCCTTCATTTGCTCTTTGTCAAAATCTTTACAGATACTTAGATTGCTGAGATTATTCAATGGCCTTGGAAAGAGTCAGAGAAATACAACAATTCTCAATGGTCTGCTTTGCAGTTTAATGGCTTTCCTTTTTCTGTGTATGCAATTACTGAGAGAAACCT
This sequence comes from Merops nubicus, assembly GCF_000691845.1. Taxonomy (NCBI): domain Eukaryota; kingdom Metazoa; phylum Chordata; class Aves; order Coraciiformes; family Meropidae; genus Merops; species Merops nubicus. Next base: position 30,255 of record NW_008618239.1, read on the forward strand.
AACCCTTCCCCAAGCCTTCACCTTTGATCAGAGCACATATCAAATGCTGGTTGGTTTAGGTACATTTTGTGCTTGTTTCTTATGCAAATGCAAAGTACTATACACCAGCTGGCACTTCTGCCAAATTTGTTTCGTGGATTTCATTATGTTTTCTACTTTTCACCTAAAAGGGGTATTATGTACATGGAGATTACTTTTCTGTGAGAAGATAGGGAGAGATTTATTTTCTTTCAAAAATTATGGGACTAGATCCATCCTGGAATATTTTCATTGAAACCTGTAGCATTACACCAATGATAACTTAATTACAGTATTCGCTAAAAGTCATCAGAACAAAGCTAATCTATGTTTCAAGTGCTTTGTTAGTGTTACAGCGAGGTTCACCACTTACATAATTTTGGCAAGGCATTTACACTAAGCCTAATCAAGGTTAGCCGAATATCTTATGCTCCAAATCAGCCCTGTGTGGGCAGACCCGAGAGACGAATGCCAACCCCAGGGCTGACTCTGAACTTAAAGGATCAGTTTGTACATGGCTGTGAGGCCTTTCTTGTGCCCAAAGTCACAGGCTTTGTCCTGCAAGTTTCCCCTTGTTTCTAGGCTATATAGGCTTGATAACAAGGTGGGTCATAATGTCTCACCAGAAACCCCCGTTTCTTGTTCCAGACCAAAACCACACTTGCACACACAGAAAGACAAAAATAAGTGAATGTTTATACAGTGTATATTCAGAGCTGGGTTTAGGAAAACAGATTTGGACCTCAGTGCCTGGCAGGAATTGAGGTGAGGCTATAAAAAAAGACACCTGGAGTTAAATCTTCCTTATTGTAGGATTTCAGATGAGGATAATCCCTAGTTAGGTCACACCAAATCATCTATGAGCTTTGGCTCTTGTTCAGTGGATTATTCCTTAATTCAATTAAAATAACAACAAAATCTGGCCAAAGGATTTTATCCATGTGTACATCTTTAAGTAATCTCGTTTAAATCAGAATGTGATGGCTTGCAGGACTTGGCTCACAAGAACAGTGTGAACAGCCTATTATGTGATTTGTATTGCAATCCCTATGAAGCTTTAGGTCTAGGTTCAGGCTATAAGTTGAAACTAACAAATTTATAGGCTTTTCAATCTTTCTTCAGGGCTTTGGATCAGTTTGTAAGAAGCAGAAGTCCCCCTGATTGCTTATAAACATTTTCATATCATTGTAGATTCACCTGCACACCCCCATCGCTGGGCAAGAGCTGGCATCCCTCATGCATGGGTTGCCATGGCTGTGCTTTGCTGATGCCATCTGCCTTGAGACATTCTTTGTAGTGGATGCTCTATTGTACCCATAAACCTCACTCACAGGAGAGCTGAAAACTCATTGTCTAGCATTTCAGGTTAAGGTCAGGGTCATTGTACTCTTCCATCCCACTTCCTCCTCCCTCAAAAACTCCAGACTGATAATAACTGTTACAGCTCTACTACTGCCTAACCCCTATCTGCCAAAAATTGCTTGAGAGAAGGCAGATCCACACCAAACTCCTGCCACCGATGGGGTAGAGTGAGACATCAAAATCACCTCCGAGGAACCCCACAGGACTGAACCCCACAGACAAGGTCTGTGAGATCCTCTGTGTTTTGTCACTCAAGACAGATATCGGAGCATAGGTAACTCAGAGGCACCCAGATCTGGGTGGATACACACATGCCCAAAGTTGAGGCCATGCCAGTTTACTGTTTACAACCCACATTTTTATGCAGGCATGTAAAATAGCAGTACCATACCAAAGTCCTTTTTCTGGGCCTATCACTAAAAGCTAACACAAACAGGATGTAACAGGTCACCAAAAAATCTTACCAGCTGACCAGGACTACCATATGGCAACCACAGGACTGACAGTCATATGAAAAGGAAATTAGTTTAAGTCTTTTGTGCAATGGTCAATTTTATACGTCCCATAGTGCAATATTTAATGTATATTACATAGTCTTATATGTACATCATATCAGATACTATAATTATGTATATGTTTAGTCTGATATTGAGGCTTATTTAAGATCCTGCCTAAACTCAGATTGCATGCCTGTGAACTCTTAAAAAAATTAGTTAAAAAACCCAACATGGTATCTATCTGTTGAAATTACTTTTGTCCACTTGCATGACACAAAAGGTTGGCATTGGCAATAAGCCATTCAAGAAAGGCATATAATACCTATACATACACTGTCAATGAATTCTAGAATGCAGCTGTGGCTTCACCTCTGCAGAAATCCTACATTTTCCTAAATAACTTGTAAAAACAGAAATTATGTGCCAGTTATATACTTCAGCAGGTTTCTGTTCAATTATTTTCAAGATCTGTAAAAGCCACCATAAAGAGACTTTTAAAAAATCAAATAGCAGCAATACAGTCCCATCTAAGGGAAGAGAACTGGTTTTTTATAACTTTTTTTTTTTTTCCCCCACACTGGACAATACTGGCGGGTTGAGATTTAACCAGAGATGGGCTCCTTTTACAAGATTGCTTATATAAAGCGAAGATAATGCCAGCTGGGTTCATTTGAACGAGGACATCTTGAGAAGAGCCGACAGCGCAGCTATTAGAATAAGACCAGAATGAAAATCTGAAATACTTACCCCCTTCCTGTCTCGTAGGTAAAATGCTTGATTTGTTGTTAAATGCATATGATTATAATTAGAAGGAATTGTCACTGAACTGTACTGTATGAGCCTTTTATATGTTTTTAAACAGAGGCGGAGGAGAAATGTTGAAACTGATTGTTTCTGTTGAAAATACTTAATCTGGGAGATTCTTTTCTTTACCTAAATAATATTTGTTACTTCTGAGAGTTTGCTCAGGAAGGCGTATGAGGGCAGACACTTAAGAGTGTCTACAAAGGGAAAATGTGAGAACTCCAGTCCCAATCCCACAGAATGTACATGCTTCTCCCTGTGGGAAACAGCTTCTGGATTTGAGGCCTGAAGTGGAAATATAAATTATTGCTATGTATGTTTCCCTAAAAACTCAACATTTAGCAGTAAGGGAGAAAATATATTATTTACCAAAACGTTAAGATTATACACATGAGGATAAGCCATCATCACAGAGAATAGTTTCAGCATTCAATTTATAAGTACAAATGTATGTTATAGCACTGTATTTCTTCTAGTAATTTTTATTCTTCCTTTTTTTCAGACTCCATTGTTTCAGTTTCATTTGGCTATACTAACACTTTTGGTTTAGACTCTTTACAAGAACAAAGAAAACCTAGAGTAATTAAAAGCCACCACTAAGGTGAAATTGTAAAATTGTCACAGCAGTGACCCAGCAATAACAATGGTCTTGGAAATATTTAACCTGTAGATGCAATTAAGTTGGGTGACAGAATATCAGTTTTTGTTATTTGTTTCTGTCTGCAAGAAGAACATATTTAACAGTAGCTACAGTTTCAGGTCTGCAGTCAACGCATTGTTTTCATTTCCAGTTTTAAAGATTATTTCAGCTTTTATTCGCTGTGCCCTCGGATCACTGCAAGAAATGATGACTTTTACTGTTTATCTGCTGGTCCTGTTGGCTCAGACTCTTGCGGGGCCTTGCAATCCAAATAAAGCAGGTAAAATAATGTGTCTCCTATGATCTTCTCTTGTAATTAAGCTGCCAAAGGGGTGTTTGTTTTTTTTTTATTATTTAAAAGCGGAAAGGTTTTTCTTCAGAAAGTTAAACTGTAGATTCTGGAAAGCTAATCCTTACATTTCTTTAACTGATCTGCTTTCAGCTAGCACAGTAAAGCATGTACCACTAAATTCCTAGCCCCATAGAAAATTAGGTATGTGCTTAACTCTGTGCAATAATCACAGTGCAACAAAGTTAAGCTCAAGCAGAATTCAGGGATGATATGGCAAAGAAAACAACAATTAGAAATTATCTGCAACAGAACAGGCTAGATGCAATAGATCTTTGCTGCCGAAGCTAGGCATTAGTCCCACTGCTATCAGATGACTTGTGGTGAATGAATATGCTGGGCTGAACGGACCTGAACCACACTGCTATATTAAACAAAAAAAATCAAAAACCATTGGAGGTACACTGATTTCTGTCTATAAACTCAAATGACCTGGTGCCAGACAGATCTGTCATGTAGAATTCACTACAATTAAGAAAAGTGCTTTAGAAATGTGTTGGAATACACCTCACTATAGAGTGCTTGCTTTGTACAGGTGTGACTGATGTCAGACCACTGACAGTAATTTCATGATATATCTTAGGCATTTGGCCCTCCAGCCATTTATTTCAGCACCTGCATTTACACAAGCAGGTTCTCTGACCTGCAGGAATTTTCATAGCTGTGAAGTCATCAGAGTTGCAAATGATACCATAAACACAAACAGAAACAACCTTCGTGTGCTGAAGAAATGAGTGATGACATGACCAGAAAGGAGTGATCTGTTAAGGTCCCTAGGGAATATTCAGGGAAAGTCAACTAACAGATACGGAAAAACTCCAAAATGAGGCACTTATCGTAAAAATGAGAGTGTCAAGGGCTTTAAAAGAAAAAAAAAAAAAAAAATTCCAGGCAGGGTGTCTTTTTTTTTTTTTTTTTTTTTTGACTGTGGAAATTGGAAGTCTCTCTCAATTTTTAGGTCACTAATGGTTAGTCAATATTTGCCCTATGAATTCCCATCAGATAGTGTAATTCACACCATCTGATTCTCCTTGAAAAATGTCCAGTTCTCTGTCATGAAGCAGTCAGTCTGCAAGTTATGATGCTCAATATTTCTGGTTGTATTAGCAATCACCATGTTTGTAAATGTATTGCACTGCTATTGACCATTGCTGTTAACAGGGCTGGGATTTCAGTTCATTTTTAGATCTTAATTTTTAGCTTGAGAATTGTAAAAATCCAGTTTGTGCTGGTGCTGCAATGCCAGTGCAAGGAAAGAAAGGGCAGAATATCCATTCTACATCTAACACTGCTACAAAAAGATGCAGGTCTATCAAAGCCTAACAAACAACTTCACCAATGTTATTTTTACATAAAAAATGTAGTCCATGGTGACCACACCTTTTTACACAGAAACCAGCTCTGTAGCATAAGCTAAGCCAAGAGATTTCAGTGTCGCCAGTTTTCATTTCTCAGCAGTGTCTCTACTCCTCAACCAGCTATTCCAAACAGATAAAAAAATTTACACTAAGTTCTGCATTCATTAAAAGGCAAAGGCCAAACTCTTCCAGAGAGGACAGAATTTAACAACCCAAAGGTCAGTTTTGTGTAGCAGCAGCTGCACATGTCAGGGGATCTTCCAGCTCACAGAAGTTTAATCCTAATGGAAAGTAGGTATGTGCTGACACATGTCTTTGGAAGAAAACCACCACAGAATATCTCTTATTTCCTTTTCAGATGTAATTCTGGTATACTGCTATCCTAAAACCATCATTACCAAAATTCCGGAGTGTCCATATGGATGGGAGGTTAATCAGCTGGCACTTGGAGGCATTTGCTACAATGGGATCCACGATTCGGGATATTACCAATTCATAATCCCTGACCTGTCACCTAAAAACAAATCATACTGTGGGACACAGTCAGAGGTAAGACTATCAAGCTCAGCATTACTGAGCTGGATTCAGAAATTGTCTGGACTCACCTGAGAGTCCCATTTGCTTAAGCTTCAAGTAGGCTTTAAGTATTGATGGAAGGAGGGGGCAAACTCCAGTATCAAGAAGGAAGATTCAAATATTTGTGCTTTGCATCTACGGGCAAAATAATTGTGGGTCTAGTGACATTAGTCTGTGTGTTAGTTGCTCATATTCACCTGTATTACACAGAACACATATATATCCTAAGGCAAGTGTATAGGCAGCACAGCATGTAAGGAGCTACAAAACTGTTTCCTTGGGGTGGTGTTTTGTTACCAGATAGAGTCTTCATGTTGCAAAGTATGAAGCTGTGCCTGATACCTCAAAGACTCAGTACTGCCTGCATTGCTCTCTTTCACCATTCACAGTTCAAGAACCCTGTTTATCACTTCTACAACTCCATCGTCTCCAATGACTCCTCAGTAATTGTGAAGAGCCAGCCTGTAAATTACTCATTCACCTGCACATACAATGCCAACTACCTGGTGAACCAGGCTGCCTTTGACCAAAGGTACGTTCTCTTCTAGGAGTGCACCCACCTCATCTTCAGCACCACATCTCACTCATACAGAAATTTTGTTATGTCCCCAGGGTGGCCACCATCCATGTGAAAAACGGGAGCTCGGGCTCATTTGAAAGTCAGTTGTCCCTCAACTTCTACTCTGTAAGTGCTCTTCACCACCCAGCTTTTTACCTTCCACAGGCTTCAGCCTAACAGCTGGAAAAAAAGGGCTGCCCAGCCTGGAATATTACTAGCCTGGAGTAGATAATTACAGTGTGGTAAAATCAGGCAGATTTTTCTGCCGAGAGGGATGTTTCCAACACACTGACAGGTTTTATAAGAACAAGCAAAGCTTGTTTGTAGTCCCACTCAAAGTGCAGCATGCACCTGCAGACACCACTGCTACCAGTCTCTACAGACAGAGCAAAGCCCCATGTTTTTCTTTTGCTGTTTGCTTCCTTGTCCTTTCACCTGACAGATATTTTGTGTTCCCTAGAGACTTTCAGGTCATGCTGGATTTTTGCTTCCAACAAAATACTGTCCCTGGATATCAGCCCAACCTTTTAAAACATCCCCATCCTCCCCACAGCTTCGCTGTGCTGCTAGAGCAGCCAGGTCTGGTCCTGGAGTCTTTTTTTCACTAAACTACAGTCAAAAGCTTCAAAACAGCCTATTGTAATAGAGCTAGAAGAAGCACAATTAATAATATACTCTGTTAAATTCACAGGCCATGTAAAGGGAGAGTTTACCACAAGGTGGACTGATGGGACTCTCTCCTCACACACCAGTTGATGACTAAGCATTTTGTCAGGCTTTGGGTGCCCCATGAAAGCTCATGTGGTCTTTTTTCCTGATGTATGGCACACTGGTAGTATACACTGGCAGGGGATAGTGGTACCCAGGTGGTACCACACTACTCCTGTCAACTCCTGACAGACTGGCTGCAAAAACAAACGACAGATAGTGAGCAATTACCTTTAATTTTTTCGCCGAATGACTGTTTTGTTCTAATGGCCATAATGGCCATGGGGCTCCCAGGAGTCAAAGAGGGAGTGGCTGAATTGTATGAACACATTTTCCCACTGAGCATAAGTACAGAACAAGCTCAGAAAGCTAATAGACCACTCCTTTGTTATTTTGTTCACATTTTCCCCAAGGAGAAAAGGTTCATTTCAATGAAATGTTCTTCTTCTCTTCCTGGCAAAATGAAACTAAAATATTTATTTTACCTTGCTATTCATCTCTGCCAATGCCTGACACAGCCCTTTGCCTCTGGTGGGCCATACTTCCAGGTACTTCATGTGCCCATTTCTTCATCCAGACACAGTGCCCAAGCTGCAGTCTAAGCCAGTGGAAACACTTCAGTCTCACCTGCCCTTTAGTCTGTGCATTAACAGCAAATAACTGTAACGCAGCATGAGGGGCTGAAGCCTGAATGGGAATCAGACCTCCAACACTGAAACCTGCTGTGAAGAAAAGCAAGATAGTACCCTAAAACAGTCTAGAGTAATAGAGTTGTGAGAAGAAACACTATACCAGGTTCAACTCATTCTAGCTGAAGGACTGGTAAGACCTTTGTGACAGTACTTCTGGAAGTTCTCTGCTTTGGGAGATATCTTTGGTTAAATGAGAATTTCCCAGGGCACTTAACAGCCATGGATCACTAAACACAGCCTTAGACCTTGACTTCACTGCATGCAATCTATCAAATGTTGCAGTGGGAATACTGTAGTGCCTCACAGCCACTTCACCCTGTAGGTGTGGAAAGGGACATAAGAAAATCAGTACTATAGAAAGTATAGCAGGGAAAGATAGTCCAAAAGCTCCAGAATCCTGAATCCTAGTGTGTAGATTTAACTAAACAAAGGCTGTGACTAAACATGTTAGTTTTTATATAGTTCTTTTTATATAGTTCATATGCTAGCTTCATTATGATCATATCCAACAAAAGGCAGCAAGATTTCAGGTAGGTACTTCAGTGTGTTTGCAACCAAACTTTTTCACCTGAGCACCACACAGTGCAGTAGTTTGAACAGGCTGGCTCTTTAGTGGATGACTGACTAGAGCTGGCAAAGCTCCTTCTGTACACTCATGCCCCCTCAACTCTCACCATGCTGGCCACCACAAATATAAATCAAAGAGTGATGAACCTTTGCATATGGGCACATAATTTCTGTCTTCATTCCTTTACCCAAACATGTGGTCATCTCCCAACCCCATTCCCATTCCATACAGTCATCTCCGGCCTCTCACTCACACCAGCTTCCACCAACACCTCTTGGTGTACCAGAAGCAGCAGCAAGCTTGCTTCCCACCCATGCTGTGATATAACACATATTACAACACAAATACCATCAGATTCAGTCACTTATTATTGTTATAAGCCAAAAAGATTTTTAAACACCATCTTGGGCTTGCAATAGCCCTACTACTAGGCATAGAGCTTGGAGCTTGCCAGTAATAGGAGTCCAGATTTTAGGAGTCTGAAGACTGTCTGAAGTTGCCACGTGCCTTTGCTTTGCATGTTACTAGTAAATTATGATGTCTTTCTCTTTGTCTTTCAAAGAATGCCAAGTTTTCAAGTGTAAAAGAAGCCCCTTTCATTGTTGAAACATCAGAAATTGGTTCTGACATATTTGCTGGAGTGGAAGCTAAGGGCTTAAGTGACAGGTAGGGTCCCTTCCAACCTAAAGGATTCTATGATTCTATGATAATAATGACTTGGCAATCAGGACATTCCTTGCTAATCAGTGTTTGTGTGTCCCCAGGTTCAAAGTCGTTCTCAACAACTGTTGGGCAACTCCCTCCTCTGAGTATTTCTACCAGATTCACTGGCCTCTGATCACCAAAGGGTAGGTGCTGGTGGGACGTGGGGAGAGCATCTCTGCCCAAGCCCAGCCCCAACGGTGACAGAGCCACAAGCTAGGGGATGAGGGGGAAAAAGAGAAGTTGGCCCACAGCAGGGCAAATGCATTCATCAGACTGCGACCTCAGGAGATGTTTCTCTAAAACCATGAAGGCTCTGACACTGTTTCTCCATGCACGACACAGGTGTGCCACAGACAACTCCATCCTCGTGCATGAGAACGGGAAGACGAGCCGGGCCACGTTCCAGTTCAACGCTTTCCGCTTCCGCAACATCCCCAAGCTGTCCAAGGTCTGGCTGCACTGCGAGACACACGTCTGTGACAGTGAGAAGTTCTCCTGCCCGGTGGTAAGGCCTCCCTCCCAGAGAAACAGTGCTAAATTTAGACAGAGGATGCGAGACCTTCCTGAGGGCATGCTGGGTGCAGAGCCAGTGCCAGGCCTTTCAGTAGGTGGAGTCACTGCCGTGCATGATCTTCAGTGGCCAGCCGTGCACCCTGACCCCTGTCATGCCACAGGCACTGTGTGCAACATTGGGCAACTTGTTCAAACATATTGAGAAATGAGGTAGCCATTGAAAAACTCAGTTCTTGTCGATATCCCAGATTACAATACTGACAAACAGCTACTGTTAAACACAAGCCTGAAAAAAGGCAGAGTAGAGTCTTTCCCATTTTACCACAGGTCTCGGTGCTGAGGGCACCCCGGGGACAGTGGGAGAACCTGCCTTAAAGATCACCACTAGTCAAACAAAACCTCCCAGTCCCTCTTCCCAGGGCAAGTCCTCTCTGCTATCCTGCAGTAAGTTACTGCTCTTGCAGCCACCCTATTCTGCATGGAACAGATAAATTGTCACCGGAGCAGGAACTGGGGTCCAAGAGCAGGTTCCTGTGACCCCAGGTGGGAATGAGGTAAGCATGCTATACAGGCATGTCATTTAGCATGGAAGGTGCACACTGCTTGCACCAACTGATGCAAAAGTGTTAATGAAGTGTCTTTCTTTAAAGACTTCTTTCTCCCTCCTTCACTAAGCCAGAGCCTTGCTATTCTCTCTCTCATGCAATGAATGGTGTCATTGCTATAAAATGAAGCTGAATTTTATTCAGCTTAACATGAAAGCCCAAAATACTCCTTGGCCAACATACTGTCATTGCAGCAACAAGTATTTCTTTCTGGAAAAGGAAAAGTGTCCCTCCTGGTGAAACCACAATCTCTTTCTAAACTCTTTCTCAGTCCAGGAGCCAAATTATGATAGTTTATTTCTCAACCTCAGCACTAAGCAGGGGGCACTGATCTGTTCAAAACCTGCAGGTTTGACAAAAATGCATTGCTAGAAATTCTAAGTTTCAAAAGCAAAGGCATTTGGCTTAGATATTCTTGTTTGTTTTTAAATGTTTCTTCAACTTTTTATCCAGCCACAGACCAGAGTTAAAACACAAAAGAGAGAAAGGAAGAAAACACAAACCCAGTACTCTGTACCTGCCTTTCTGAGAGTACTGCCAAACATCTACATCATCCTTTCAGGCACAAGGTGGAATTCTCTCCACGCCTTCCAGCGTAGGATAATTGTTCAATCAGGCTAACATCCCCTGGGTCCATTTCCAACCCAAAAATGCAGCTGGTGGTCTGCTGCAATTAAGGTTGAAGCAAGCTGTGAGTCTATGCTTACAAGCAACTCATAACCAGAATTACCACACACTGAGTTTGTGAAAAAACACAAATGCCCACAACTGGGGGTCTGCAAAGGTCAGGAGACAGACAAGGACCCTTAATCTGTAGAGCATGGCCTCCAACACAGACCTTGTCAGCTGTGACAGACATCATTAGCACTGGACATGAGAAGATCTATATGAAAGGGATTTGGTTCTTCCTGTTTCTACCCAAGGGACAACAATTCTAATTAACAATAAACAACAGAAGCCTTCACAGAGGTCATGGGTTAAATAGATGGCGCTCAGCTCCCCTCTTCCTTCTTGACAGGAGTTTTGTTTAAGGCAGCATGGAAAGGACAGCCCAAGAGGACTTGTGAATAGCAAGCAAACAGCCATCTGTGCTCCTGCCATCTCACAAGTGACAAGCGCACTTTACACTAACAGTCATTTTAAAGGTTGTGGCACACTAAAATTGACAGCAAATGCACTGTGAACACTCTCCTTTATGGCCTCCTGCTCCAAAAAAATACCCCCATAATTACGAGGGAAAAAAAAAATCCCTACGTAGCAACACTGACACAGATTTAATATCCTTGGTTACAAACATGAGAATAAGGTTTGGATTTTTTAAGTTTTGTTTTTCTTTTCTTGTTTACACGGCTTTCTCTCTGACCTCTTGAGACATGTGACAAAAGGAAACAACGCACGGAACAAACGGGAGGGGTTTTAGTGGCAGAGATCACCGTCCGCAGTAAGTGACTGGGTTCCTGGGGTCTCTCCCCCTTTGGGAAGCAAAGGGGTTGGGAGCCACCTGTGGCTCACAGCACAGCCTGGGAGGGAAGTCCAAAGCCCTCTGCCAGAGCCCCTTCCCTCATGGCACCAGGAGTCTTGGACAGAAATTGCTCTCCAGGCTCTGGCAGAAGAGGTCAGCAAGAGTCTCCTCATTTACCAAGCGAGTCATGGCACCCGTTTGGCATTAATGATAGATGGCCAAACCACTTCGACACAAAGTTAGCCATGTAAACTCTGCTCACCTGCATTTGCCACCAGCAACAGCCCAGACACATCCCAAATAGGTCCTTGGAACAAGGTAGGCTTAAATGATGTTTTTACTAGGGCCCTTTATACTAATCAATCCATGACATCCACACCGACCTGAAAACCAATTTAAAATTACAAATAAATGTAGAGCAGCACTATTACAATTCAGTATTTTGCACTGGGAAAATCTCAGCAGTTTTAGAAGATAAAAGAACAAAGGATCCTTTTATAACTTCAGACAGTAAAGTCAAGAGGAAGAAATATCCAGAATTTCAAAATGTGGCAAATAGTATCTGTTCTGTTTTTACAAATCATGTTGGTAAACTTTGCCCTACTTTAAATATGCCATCCCAATATTACCTTTTCCTCTTATTTTATGCAGGCAAAGGTTTATCCAGATTTTGCACACTCTCAGGTAAATAGCTAAGTATGACAATGAAAACATTGATTTCAAATATGGATTTTGAGTGACTCTGTCAACATAAAACTCATAGCCAAAAAAAGGAGCTGAAAAATCTAGCAAATTTGAAATAAAGGGAAATATTTCAAAATCAAATTTTAATTTCTTAACGTTAAAAACTTTGTTTCCCTCCTTTTGGCACATCCCTCACTCTTGAAAATGAAATCATACGTCTGACTTCCAATGCTGAACATTACTTCCTCTTATTTTCACATTTATTTTCTGGGTTTTTTCTTTTTCAAAAAGAAACAAGCATGTTTCACGTTATCAGAGACATCTGAAAGCATTTTTATTTGGAGAGGGTTTGAAAAAGGCCTCTCAAATCCTATTTGTAAAAACTTGATATGGTGACAGAGCCACATTACGGGGCTGCAGTTGCATTGCTGGTGATGTGAAGAGAATATGAAAAGTAGCTGACAGGGAAGTACTCACATTTAGTCTCTGTTCTCTTCCAGATATCATCTTCCACTTACTCTTTGTGATGGGATTTTATGCTGGTTTATTATAAAACACAGCCCAGCTGTGTTGCTTACTTTTTCTCCATCCTGTTTGGACTTGGACTTCTTCACTAAATATATTTTACAGAGGAAAAATGAAAGTATCAAAAATTCCTTGTGCACCGTTTTACCAGATAAATAAAACATTCCATGAGCTTTGTGTCTTGAATACCGGAGAATCCCAAAGCAGATTTGCCTCTCCAGTCTCTGTAGGCATTTTAAACTAGTAAAAACCCAAGGGTTATGTATTCTACCAATGCCTCCTTTTAAAGAGTTTTGATGCCAACAATACTTGCTTCCATAAGGAACACAGAGATATGCAAACTTTACAATTTTCAGCACCAAATTCACCTTCAGGGTCCCTATTCCCTGTCAGTCTCAGTGTGGTACCAAACTCCCTTCCAGGACTGATCTTGCAAAGTCCTTCCTTGATCTGTGAGACTTTGAATGAGATGAAAACTAACCTAATACATCAAGGATGGGAGAAAAGGATGTTTTTTATAAGCAATAGTTAGAAGGTCCTTAGAATTAATTACCTGACATTTCTTTCCTGCTTCTGAGCGTTGTCAGTATCGATTAGTTGGGTTAAGTAGAGTATGACACATGCTGCATAAGGTACAGTGCTGTTTGGAGTAGGATGTCTTGCCTACTGGACAGGCTCAGTGCTGCATAGATGCATGGTGTGGATACAAATTAAGCACATCTGAAGTTGGAAAACCAGCTAATGAGCTTTACATTTCCTCGAAGACATAACTGGTGTCAGATACAACACGGTCCAGGTATTAGCTCTGTGCATGAGTAACAATAGCTCTTAAACAGTAAGAAGAAATCACTAGAAAGGGATATGGTGATCTATGAAGAGCAGGACATGAAACAATTTCCCAGAAAGATTGATGGATTATTTCCAGTAAATACTAAAACAACAATATTGAACAAAACTCTTGAAAGTGTAAGAAACATTCCTAAGAAACTGCCAGGATCCTAAATGTGAAAGAGAAAAGAATGACTACAGCTGTCACACTGTTACACCTCCTATTAATGAACACAGTGGGTGTCCCTGTGTCAGTACACACTGCAGCACAAGCACATTCTAGAATTTTTGCTGTTGTTTTTGTAGAGAGGAAATCTCTGAAGAATTCCATCAAATTAAGGATTTTAAGGTCCCTGTTCTTTTAGAAATCTGCTTGCTATGCAGATCGTGCACAGCTAAAATGTGCATACCTTACAGCCAGAGTTTCCAAATACACACAGATCCCTCTTACCGTGGATTCTGTTTGCTCCTGTAGGTGTAATCTCAGTCCATAGCTATTTATAAGGAACGGAGGAAAACAGAGCTGTTTAGAAGCTGAAGTTCCAGCAGGCAGCATCCACCCGAGAGCCCGCAGAGCGATGGCCTGCACTTAGCCACTGCGTACAACAGAGGGCACTCCATGGACAGAATTGCCCGATTTAGACAGACCAGAGTTCGAAAATCGAAGTCTTTCTTCGTGGTTCAAGGTTCTAAAGCAGAGCGGAGCTACCTGAAAGCTTTGTGTACCACAGGACATTTTGATCCGAGACAACGGCCCTGCAGTTTTTAATTCATTTGCTGGTTTGCCTCCCTTTCCCCTTCCCTCCTCCCAGGAACACTTCAAGTTCCAACACCTGCCAAGTGTCTTTTAAGACCTCTTCAAATTCTTGTCCTTACCAAATGAGATTAAGACACCTGCTTCTCCTCCAAAGCCTGTTTCTTTTGCCTCACCTTTGCAACAGTCCCTGCCCTCCGACGGCAGCTATTTTTTTGCAGAAGGCCTCGAACTATGTTTCCTTGGTAGATTTGATAGAGGTTGATTCATTTTCTTCCTGATTATGCAATAAGTGTTGCTTTGGAACAAACCTTGCTGGGTTGCAGCAGCTGTGAAGTGTGCTCATGAATTCCCAGGCCACCTCCCTGCCCACCGTGGGATGGAGCCTCTGGGCATAGACATCTCCTGTATGTGTTACTGTACTGAGTGGGGCTCATGCAGCCAGCGAGCTGGGGTTGCAGGATGGGCAAAGCTCTATTACTGATCTAAGTCTGGATCATCATCTCCCTACAGTCAAGAAATGGTTTATTGCTAAAACTAAACAAAGAGAATGCAACTGAAAAACAGCTTCCAGAGGTCACAGTGAAAAGGTCTGTCTGTCAGAGAAGGCAGCAACATATGAACGGGTTTCAGCTCCAGAAGTCCTGTTCCCTAAGAGAGCACAAGTTGTCCATCCTAAATAGTTTGCATAAATATGGATTATAATTCACCTTCATTTTTCCTAACTTGCATGTAGCTCATTACTATTTTTTCTACTAAATACTATTTATGTTGCCAGTATAGGAAAATGTAGTGCTTGCAAAAGATTTTAGCACAAGCTGAAGCTTGATAGGCTTCATTATTTCAGATGCACCATAATGACGGATCTTTTCCAGCTGGTGGGGCATGAAGATGCTTGCTTTGATCATCTACAAATTCAGCTCAAGGCTGGTCATGAAAATATAGGGAAAAGAAGGTTAGTTACAGGGGACACAGATAATCTGTTTAGAACACAGCAATTTTTTTTTTCCCCAGAAATTACAGTTTGATTTTTTCCCAGTTCTTCCTCTCGTTTGGGTGAATTCTGAGGCATGAGTTCTTGTGTGCTTTCCTTCTCACAGTTTGGCATTGCAGTGCTGCAGCACAAGGCCACTGAGGTCATGGCAAGAAGTATGGGAGAAATGAACACATATAGGTGTCAAGAAGATAACACAGGTTGCAGCATGATATTGCTGGTACAGTGACACACACTTACACAATATTTTGTTCATTAAATACAGGTCACTTCTCACTTGCAAATGGTACATACCATTAACCTGAGTGGCCTTTGTATGACTGTCACTGCAAATGCAAATAACAATTAAGAAGATCCAACAGAAATGGCCAATGAGTGAATCAGATTTGACATAAAATCCTCAGAAGTACAAACCAGCAAACACATCACCTATACAAGCTGATACTTTCATCCTTGATCTTCTGTATTTAGTGTCCCCAAATAAGCAGCACTATGGCACTGTGATTCCTTCCACTCCTACCACCCCAGGTCCAATAGTGAAAAAGGAGCAGGCTCCAAGACTGTTGAGCCAGAATTATAGTCAAGTATTATGCTTTATATCCTGTGCTAGGATCCCAGAATTTCAAATACAAACCTGAGAATGAATCTTCAGTAGCTGGTTATCAGAGGACATTGAATTGATTCTGCTGCAGAGATGCAAGATTACGTCTGACCTGATATGCCCACCTACTGCCTCCTCTGTTAGCTCAGCCCTGAAAGGAGTGAAGCTCCATCAGGGCTGCAAGCCTTTCTGTAGAGGGATCTCAACTCAGTAGCACATAACACTGAGGTAAACATTGCATATGTTGCCAGAATTGGCAATATATTACACAACATAAACACGGAAATGTCTCAGGTCCAGATAGCATGTATAGAAACTCCCCATCTTCAACATCAACTTCATCTCCTTATTCTGTAAATCTATGACATTTTGTTTAAATGTCCCTGTCAGGGACAAGGAAAGACCCTACTTATCTCAGAAAAGTATCATAAGAGCCATGACTTGATAAACACAAAACACATCATGGAAGTACATAGCCTGTATTAGGAGTGAAGCTCCTCACTCCATTCTGAAGATCAAATCTTTTTGAGTTATCTCCATCTAAAGGGCAGCTGTCACTCACAGGTGCAGAGGAAAAAATAGCTATTGATTGATTGGACCCCACAGCCCTGTCCATGTAGCATATCACTGTGGCCCTGCAAAGGTCAAGTCCAGGGCTACAGAGAAATAAATAATAATTCTTGTTAGTAAAAAGGCTCTGAAATAGGTTTGGAGAAGCTCTTGCAGGTTTAAATTGCATTCTGCTTTTCCATAAGCACATCCAGCAGTCCAAATAATGCAGTAACACATGACAGGAAGTGGGGCATGTAGATCCTATTCCTTGGTGATCATTAAAGCTGAGGTCTAATGCTAAAGCAAAGGTCTTATCACTGTGAAATGTTTGAACAGCACTGTAAATTTACATGGTGATTAATAAGCCCTGATATGAGCATTCTGAGCACTTCTCATTGTCTTCATGCCCAACACTTCTGTGCTAGTACCTTTTACTGAGTATCTCTAAGTACTCTAAACCCAGTAACTGATTAATCTTGAAGACTTAATCTTCCCCTCACAAACTGAGAAAAACTGAGGCAGAAAGAATGATGTGAGCAGGTCATGGCATGGAGGCACGACAGATTGGAACCTCTTCCTGTTGAAGGAAATGTTTCCAAAACAACAGAAATAGTCAAGGGCAAATATGTAGCCTGATCTACTGCTTGTGAGGATGAACTGTGAGTTGAGAAAACTTGTAAGTTTTGCATTTATTGTATCTGTAACAGCAAGAGAAATTCCATATATACAGAAAATCAACACAACAAATTTAAGGGTTCTGATACACAATTTTTTGTGTACCTGGTGACCCCTAGTAACAAATCACAAGCATCCATAGCAAATATAAGATAAAACTCAAAAGTTAATTACCTGGAAAGTTTACACCAACAGGTTTTCTCTCACACTTGTGATAGGTGTGACACCAGGCCTCAGTGGGTGGCAATCCTTACCCTCTGCTGTACCCAGACCTCCACCCCCAGCTCATAACCAGCCAGACTTGGGCTGGCTACCTGTGTGAAGCCCAATAATGCAGTTTCAGCTTCTCTCTGGGTGTATGACATATCTCAAAAGTAATCAAAGCATCCAGGAATTTCACAGAAATAATAGCTATTTCTTCAGTGTGCTTGATCCACTGTGGATGAGTGGGCTGACAGCCACCATATCAGCATCACTAGTGGTTTCGACCCTTAGCAACAAAAAGAATACAACTATTTTTATTGCATACCCTAGATGTAAGGTGCAAATAAATCTGAACCTTCAATCCTGTAAACTGTTTTCCAAAATGTAATGAAAAGTGGGAGGGAAAAAAACAAAAATGTTTTTAAATCACTCTATCAATGGTCCTTCACTGGACAAAGCTGAAATTTTGTTGCGTTATTTTTCCTAGGAAAGATCTTCAGCCACTTCACAACTTACTTTGACAGATAGGGAGACAACTTTCTTTCTCACATCCATTAACATATTATGACAACATATTTGCTACTAACCTGACTACCGAGTTATTCCAGCAGAGGTCCCTCTCCAAGGCCAGCAGAAGGGTCACGATGAAAGCTTTGCTCATTCCATGACTGCTCAATAGCCAGAAAGTGCCAAACACCATGTGTTTTAAGGATGTTACAGAAGCAGCTGTACAGGTCACTCAAGACACTGACCACTTGAACGGGGATGCTGAGAGAACACAAGTTGCAGCTCCACCAAGCAATGAGCCACTCTCTCCAGGGAAGCTGGAAAGAAGGAAGAAAAGGGATAATTTCTTTCGTGGCTACTATTTCTTGGTCTTCATTTCCTTTGTTTACCCTGATTTGTTTTGGAAATAGGCAGAAGTTACTGAAAGTATTTTCTAAAACTTCAGTAGGAATCAAGCAAAGCAATGCATGGAGATCACTGCCCACCATGCCGACCAATATTGTCTTCCTATTTCTTCCCCTGCTTCTGACGTTACTTTGCATTCTCTATTGGTTTTTGTCTCTCAATTTCATGCATATTAGAGCAACATTTTGGTTAGAGCAACAGCCTCAGTCAGAAAAAAAAAAAAAAAAAAAACAGGCAACACTGATGACAAGAGCTCATCTATCTTATTTTTCTCTGCAAACTGCACCAGTCCTTCCAATCAATCAACATATTTTTCCAGTTTGCTCACCATATTGTACAAAATCGTATGTGCCTACAGGGCCATATACAACGAGGTCATATTTGTTTATCATCTGGTGCCAAGCAACACAGCATATAGTGTATAGTTTCAGATACCCATAGTTTCCTTCTGGTGGCTGGATTTCATGGCAAGGGAGGGAATGACTTGTCTGTTCCATACTCCAGGCCTTTTCATGAGCCACAGTTTGATCATGCTTGGGTCCTCCCACCACATGTCTCTGCAGAATCTACACACACTAGTAAGTAGTAGTCATTTCTCACACCAGTTAAAGGAGTGGCTTGCTGAGGAGAAATAATAATGAAATACTAGAAGAAATAATGAAAAAATAGTTTTGAAAGAAAATAGCTTTCCCATCTGGCATAACATATAACACTGGCCTCACTGGAGCAGAATAAAGTTTCATATAACTCAAAAGCCTCCCTCTGACAGTGATCACCAGCATAATGGGTCCCCATAATGACTACTGTAACCTACAGGTATTTTGCAAAACCCAAGGCTGAAAGCTTATACCCTGCCCAAATTCTATCATAGAGCATTATATAATAAAATACTGAGATACTGAAAGGAAAAAAATTCAATTACCTAAAAGAAGGTGTTGCAGGGAGGGGAGATCAGAGATATCTACTTTTCAGTAAGCACAACTGCAAAGGATGAGAACTTTTATCTATTTTGTCTTTTTAGCTTTTTTGTCTTTTTTGAGACTTCATATATGTAGCAAGATTAATGTGACCTATTTTGCTTCAAGAAGACACCAGAGAAACATCTGAAATGAGTAGGGAGAGTATTAGCCACAGATACAGAAAACTAACCAGGAGGCAGTCTCTCACCCGTGAACTGAAACAACCACAGTCTGTTTTTAAAAAACAGGGGATTAGCTTACTATTCACTTATTATTTAACATGACATTGGGTTTCAACTGGATATTAATTGTCTTCATTTCCTGCTCTAAACCACCAAACACTGTCACTGCAGGCTATTCAGCAGCTACTATTTCCCTTCTCCACAACAACCACATTTGCATGGTGAACAAACAACTCCTGCACATTTCACATGGTCTAGAAAACACTTCTGATACCTGTCAGGCAAAAGGAACAAACTATCTGTGGTAGCAAGCCTTTCACAAGTGAGCAAAACTCACTCTTCATGGCTTGCTTCTCTTGACCACTTTTTCACAGAGAAGAAAACTAGTCTCTGCCCTGTGTTTTCATCCCTACAAGCTCTTAACGTGGGGCTGATCCTTGCACAACACTTCCCCACACACACTGGGATGGCTGAGATGAGCCCTTGATTCTCTTGACAATCTCTAAACACAGCAGGCATGATTCATCGTAACCCAAGGTCTCTATTTTTCTAGTACTTATATTTGATTGAAAAATGTGTATAACAAGAATAGGAATGTGTCCTTCCTACAAAAGGTTCTAGCTCCCCTCTTGGGAAAGCTTCCAGGCTGAGGACTGCATGCCACCAGGAAACCACTAGGAGGTAGTGCTAGAATTCACACAAATAAGAATATCAAATAACGATAAACTCTCTTTCCAATATGCAATGGACAAGAAGGTGTCATGTGAGTACTGAAGAGAAAAAGTGGCCATGGTTGCTGAAACAGATACAGAACTGCCCAGTAATTTTGCTGAGCTGGTTGAAATTTTGTGCATGGTGGAAGTGGGAGGGACTTGAAGGGGTGCATGCGGCTAGTTTTCTTGGTAATAAGAGTTTATAATCAGCGACAAGATCTCCATCTAGCATTAGAAATTCAGTAAAGGAATTACTAGTAAGCTTAGGTAAATTCTATACACTTGTCGTGTATTTATCAAAAGGTCCAAATCCATACCAGCCTTAAAAGATGGAAGGTGACATCTTTAATAAGCAGAGAGATACATTACTCTCTCTATACTCATCTCAGGAGTTCTGTGTTTCAATGCAAATACAGTAAGCATAGCTCCTTCAGGACATAAATATACTTCCAAAAAGGACTGTATGAAAAGGTAGTTCAAAAAAAAGCAATATAACAATCTGGCAACACTAGCTTCAGAAATCCGTGCTAGCTTTTTTCTCCATACAGCAAACTTTCCCTCCTTGAGGGGATCCTGTTTCTTACCAGCCTACATATTATCATGGTTCAGCTACAGCTACAGGACATTGCCCCATCTACCTTCAGACATCCGCCAGTGACTCAGGTCATAGACTGATGCCTAAATCCAAGTGGCACCTAATGACAGACCAGACCTATCTCACAGATCCAGGCCTGACTTGGCTGTACAAACAGAATAAAAAGAAGTAGGAAACTCAATGCTAGGCAGGCTATACCAGTACCAGCAGACTGCTGTAGAAATTTGTCTTGGGAATAACTTTAAGTTTCAAGTCCTTTAGCCTAAGAAAGATTTAAAAAAAAAAAAAAAAAGGGGGTAACAGTCATGAGGAAAGGCTCTAAAAAAAGTGTACTTTATACCCCAGCAACCAGAACTGACCACAGAACAAGAGCAAACTGGTTAGGTAACCACAGGGGAACAGGCAGGTTAGAGACTATGTCTGTTCAACAACAGGATGACAATCCTCTTGCTATAGTTCTGCCATTGCAGCTCCCTATTTATGGTCAGATATTACAAGCAAGACTATGCCCCAGGGCACTGTAACTCTGACACTGTGCATATACCCATGGCCCAGCTTTCCATCCCAAGAGTGAAATAAGATCCTCATTCCTTTTAATCATCCCTTGAAGGCTGGACATAATGTAACAAGAGCCTGCCCAGTCGTTGCCATTTCTTAACATCTTACAGTTTATAAAAATATCAGGGCTAATATTTTCTTCTATCAATTATTTCTAGGTACGGGGAAGTGGAGCAAGGTGTTATTGCAACGTTACATCATTAGTGCAGCAACACACCATCAGCTTGCTTTGCTTAATCTTTGGCAGAACCTCTGCACCTTTCTGGCAGCAGAAAGCAAGTGTGAAACTGGTTTGCTGTGTTCTCAGAGTCTGTAAGGTGTGGTGTTAACTGGGCTCAGCTGGTGCTGCTATCCCTGCCCTGGCTTTCCCAGAGAGGGTTTCAGTGGAGAAGGATATCCAGAGGACATCTTTGACAAGGTTGATGTAATCTCTTGACTAATTTTACATTTGCTTGCAAATCTACATGCCCTAATTTTTAGGATTTCTAATTAATCAAGCAGGGTTCAACTATGTTTTGGTGACCAACTCTGGAAAACACTACCTGTAACTTAAGGCTTAATTCTTTCAAACTCATACACACGCACTGCCCTCCCCCCCATTTTTTTTTTTTTATTTTTAATGTGACTATGCACACCACAAACCTCCATTAGGTAACATTTATAAAAAGTCATTGTCATCTTTGAAAAGAGCAACAATTTCTTCACCCCCCACAGTACCTGGCAGTTCAGTTCTCCTGACTTTTAAATATACTCACTTGTAACTAAAGTTTGGCACTATTCATTATGAAGTCCACAAAATGGCCTGTCTTTAGAAGCAAAGCCATCAAGTCAGCTGATTGAAGCAATTTGTTTTGTTGGACTGTTGGATAGATTCAGACAGCTACTTAAGAATCTGTTTTGACTATTTTTTTTCTTTCATTTTTATTTTATTCTACAAACTGGGAGGGGACGACAAACTATTCTGTCATCTGAAGTTAAACACCAGAAGTTATTAAAACCAGAATGTTTTACCCACAGAAATTTAAGAAAATGGAAGACAAGCTACAAATAAAAGAAAATACTTTGGAGTTGGAGGCAGGAGGACCTGTTACAATATAGTTCCCTCACAGAAAATCATCTTTATTTGTGTGAAGAATACTGATAGTGGAAATTTTCTAGCCACCTATAAAGTATGGGGTTTTTAACATGCTCCTCTGTCCCAGTTCATCTATGTGCACCAAGTTTCCAATTCCTAGGAAGACAAGGCTTTTAACACATTGAAGTTGTAGATGAGGGGAATACAGTCAATCTCAGATTCCTTCTGCCTTTACCAAATGTTGAGCTGGACGTTCCCTCATTAGTTTCTCCCATTTTCCTTCTAGAAATTAACAAAAATCTGCAGAGCAAGATGATTTCAAACCACATTTTGTCCTCAGATTATTCAGGTGCAATAAGAATAACCTGTTCATTACAGACACACAAAGGACTGATATTTTACTGCATTTTTTTTTGTTGATAAATATATGACAGTAACTGCCCTTCTCATGTAGAAACCACATAACTACATCACTTTTCAAAGGTACATTGTGTTTGTGCACATTCACAAGAAACAGAAAGCATATTGCAAGGCAGGCAAGCACCAAAACTAGCCCATCTAGGATGTACAGCTCCTGTTCTCATGCCACATCCCTCCGCTCTGGTCAGCCGCTCTGGTCAGCAGCCTTTCTAAATGTGTTTTCTTTCTCCAGAGCAATTCTGGTAATGAACAGCAGCCTTTCTAAATGTGTTTTCTTTCTTCAGAGCAATACAGGTAATGAACTTGCTCAAGGCATGACATTCACACTTCTAGTCCTAGTTTGGGATTAAATCAGGATGCTCTTCAGCAACCACTGTGGACCTGCTGAGTGTCTTCCAGCAAGGTTTGCAACTCAAGGGAGAAGACCCAGGACAAACAGATCCCTGTTGAATTTCCTCTGCTTATTAGTGGAGGAAAAGACAACAGACATCCAAAAAACATTTTCTTAGAAGGCCAAGTAGGGGACAACCTGCATACTGCCCACTGATACGCCATTCGAACCACAGAGGACTGGCACCAAGCTTGTAGTCACTGACACTGCTGCAGCTGGTCAGATTATAAAATCATTGTGCCTTACTCAGCTTCCCCTGCTTGCCTACCCTCAAGCAGCACTTCTCCTTAACCAGCAATCTCATAATGGCCTGGAGTTAAAAGGCAGGACAAAAGGTTGTTCTAAGGAGTGTTTAACATAACCAGGTCATTTTTTCAGAACTGCCTCAATCTGATTTGGAGGTACTGATCTCAAAGTCATTTAAGTGACAGTTAAAACAGTACCTTTAGCTACTACTTCAAGATATGGCTATAGCTGGTATATGCTTACAAGTCCTACAGCCACCCCTCCAGCTACAACCTGTGATAGGAAGCAATCTGTTGGTTCACTCCAACTGTATACAACCAGAAAAGACACTTCATTGAATGCTTACCATACAAACAGATTCTGTTGCTGTTTCAGATTCACAGTAAGAGCTCTTGGATCTCAGATGTCCTTCCCATCATAATGGTTTGGGACTTTTGGTTTTGTTGGGGTTTTTTTTGTTTCTTTTGTTTGTTTGTTCATTTGTTTGTTTTTACGGACCTAGCCGCATGATTTAACATTACCTTTACAGGCATGGCATACAGCAAGACTGTATCATTCAGCTAGGGTTTGATGGGTGGACCACTAGATG
>NW_008618240.1:0-14345 GCF_000691845.1 Merops nubicus
AGAAGAATCAAGGAAGGAAGAGCTGGAGAAGTTTGGGGAGCTTTGGAGGGTTCTCTAAAAACAAACACAGGGGAAATGACCTGGGAATGACTTGATCTTGTGGTGGGGCACAGAGTCCAGTAGAATCTGGCCTTCAACCAGAACCAGCACCTTAATTCACCTTTTTGGCCCCTCTTTAGAGTTGAGTTGACTAAAGAGCATTCCAACTCTTGGTTTGGCTCCAAAATGAGGAGATGGGACTTACCCAGGACTGTCAGCCGGGCAGGTCTGGATCGAATGGCTGCTTGGATGGCCTGACATTCATAGACGGCGTCATCTTGGAGATCAGCTCTCAAGATCTTCAAGTGGTGCTCTCCAGAGAGATGGTCTCCTACGACCAGGTAGCGTGGGTAACCTGCAGAACACACAGAGTGAGTCAGGAGGGAGCTGGACTGAGGAGCACGAGGATGAGGAGGGTAGAGGGTGGGTCTAGATGTCAGGTCACCCCACAGCAAACACCCAGGAGCCAGGCAGCTTCTTCTCCTCCTTGGCAGCCAACCCAAAGAGAGAGAAAGAGGACTTCCAAACCAGAAGAGAGTCTCAGAGTTGTTTTGGTTGGAAGAGACCTTCATGACCATTGAGTCCAACTGTTCCTCCAGAACTGCTGGGGCACCACTAACCCCTGTCCCTCACCTATGTCCCTCAGCACCACATCTCCACGGCTTGGAAGCCCCTCCAGGGGTGGGGACTCCGCCACTGCCCTGGGCAGCCTGGGACACACCTGGATGACCTTTCCAATGAAGAAACTGTTCCTCACCTCCAACCTCAACCTCCTTTGGGGCACCTTGAGGCCGTTTCCTCTTGTCCTATCACTTGCTCAGCCTATTTTTTGGGGGGGGGGACCTCAGCAGGACCAGGGCAGGACGGCTGCCACCACCCCCCCATCCTCCCCACGCCGGCGACGAAGGGGTTGGCAGCTCTCCTGGTTGAGTTGTGTCAACAGCAGGATCTGCTCTCCTGAACCAGGAGAAATCCAAACCGCTGGGTTGGTTTGTATGGAGCTAATGAGATGAGCTGGCAGCTCCTCTTTGCTCCCAGCAGCCCCAGCTTCGTTAATTGGGGAAGTCGTTTGCGTCCTCCAGCCGAGCTGTTTGTTACCCCACTTGTGTTGTGAGGACCACTCAGGCCTCTGATCTCCGTGGAGGTTGTGAAGAGCAGCTGAAGAGGGGACTGCTCGCTCAGGCAAGTCTGAGAAATGAGTAATTATACATCTTCTTCTTAAAAAAAATGAAAAGAAAAAAGCACTTTAGAGACGAGCGAGGTCCCTGGAGAGCAAAAACCACAAATCCTCCCCTTGGTTTAGGAAAGCTGCTGCTGCTTGACTTGGAGAAAAACCCTCTTGGGCCTCTCTCTGTGCTCTGCAGAAGTTGAGCAGTGGAAAACTCACACGTGTCCAACCTCTGCTGGGCTCAAGGGGGTGAGGCTGCAGCTCCTGGAAGGGTTTGATGGCCTCCCAGGCTTTCAGACAAACCCTCCCCCTCAGTCGTGGGGAATATTTCATTAAAATATTAACATTTTCCAGCAAAATATTTAGAGTCAACTGTGTAACTTCTCCACTGCTGCTGCAGAGTCTTCACCAGTGGCACTAAACCCTCCGTCATCGACAGGACAAGAGGAAATGGCTTCAAGTTGCCCCAGGGGAGGTTGGGGTTGGACCTGAGGGACAAGTTCTTCCCTGGTGGAGTCCCCATCCCTGGAGGGGTTCCCAAGCCGTGGAGATGTGGTGCTGAGGGACACGAGTCAATGGGGACCTGGCAGTGCTGGGTGGATGGTTGGACTTGATGACCTGCAAGGTCTTTTCCAACCTAATGGATTCTATGATCACAATATATGGTTGAGAATTTTATGACTTAACCATAATTTGCTAATTATGGAGCAGCTTAAGGAAGCCACAAGTCCTGATGGCCTCCACTGGACCAAACCCAATTTCTCCAAAGCACGCAGAGACTTTCCTTCATCTGGAGAACCTCAGACCCAGGCATTCTCAACATTTACAAACCATTACATTTTGGAAACACCACGTTGGGTGCCAGAAGCCCCCTGAACCCAAAGCTCCAACATCCAGAAGGGTCAGGTCTTAAGTCAAAGAGCGACAAGAGCTTTTTGGGTTTCTTCCAAAGTCCCAACGCTGACGTTTGAGTTGGCCGGAAGCTTTTTGGAAACGAAATGAAAACCAAGGGAGGGATTTCTCCTTCTCCTCGTGGACTTCAGGACTTACTGGAGAGGTCCCTGCCGACGCCGAGGGCCAGCCCATCTTTGATCCAGAGCACGATGCCGTTGTACTCGGGGATGGCGCAGAGCAGCGTCGCCGGCTGCCCGGCCACCACCACCTGGTCCTGGGGCTGCTGCGTGAAGGACGACGCCTGACCTGCACAAGGGGGGGACAAGGAGAGAAGGAGGTGGTTGTCAGCTCCTGGTGTTCTTCAACCCTCTGCTGCTGTTGCCTCTTCTGGCAGAGCTGACCCACCTCGGCACGGCACCGACCGCCTCGGTTGATGGAGGGAGACCAAGAGTGGTGGTTTCTCGCCTTTCTCCTCACCCCTGAAATGCTGCAGGGACAGTTTTGCAGCCCTTTGGGTCACCTCCTGCCTTGGTGAGATGTTTCACACCTCAGGTGTGAGAGGAAACTTCTCAACAGAAAGGGCTCGGAGGCACCACAACCTCTTCCACATCAGGGGTTGATGTGGAAGGTTTGAGGTTTGATGAGGATGAGAGGCTGTGGAGTCTCCTCCTGGTGAGCAGGGTCCCTTGTGGGAGTTATCTGCAGAGCATCTGACCAAGTGCATCTTTGCCAGCACTTGACATCTTGCTCTTACTCTGGATATAAAAGTTCCCCCAAATCCATCTGTTAAACCAGGAATGGTCTCCATGAGAACCACCTTAAATCAATTCAATCCTCATTTCCATGAACTCCATTTCATCATTGACCACCAATTCATCCTAAACCAAGGGGAAGGGTGACCCAAGTTCTCACAACTCGTTACCACAGGAGATGTTTGGCCTTGCCTACAGGGCACAGCTACAAAGCTCAACCATCTCCCAACTCAAGTAGTTAAACCCCTAAAGCCAGCTAAAGATGCACAGGGGAAGAGCAGAAGACCCTTCTTAGATTCCTACTGGTCTACACATGAGGTCTACAACACAAGCAGGTCAAAAAACCCCTGCTGAAGCTGTTGAAGATCTCCTTGCAGCACCTCAAGCACCATAGCCCCAGGTCATTCAGAGGTCCCAGCTCCCCCAGCACTCCTGGTTTTACAAGGAAATGTGATTCCCACACCAAAAGGCCACCAAAAGGTGGTGGCTCTTGGCATGCTGCTGGAGGTTTAATCCAGAGGAGATTCCAGCTCTTTCTGCTGGGAGACCCTCACTGGAGGTCCTGGTGGCTTCCAATAGCAGCAGAGACCTTTGCTCTGCTGAATGAATTTGGTCTCAGAGGGGATATTAATCAGCTCTGCATTTTATTTGGACTCACAGAAGACAAGGAAAACTAAAACATTAAGAAAGGAGGAGAAAACAAATTGAGCATCTTGTTTTGTCGTTGGGTTTAGTTGGTTTCAAATCTTTCTTTTCCACCCCTAACTCTGTTTTCACAGCTCTCTAATCCTGACCATTCCCAAGGCACGTGGGGACAGCTCTGGAATGCAACAACCACCCACTCAGCTTGGTTTCTGGGTGAGAACGTTGAGGTTGGCAGCTGGGAGCTGCAAGAGGCCTCATGAGAAAGCAGGAGCAGCAAGAAGTGGCCGTGCCCCCCCAAAAAAATGCCCATTCAGGAGAAGCTTCGTTTGGGAATTGCTGCTGGGAACGAAGCTCTTTTTAGGGTGGTTTTTGAGTTGTTTTTTGATGGAAAATCAGAGTGGAAACGTGGCATATGTCTCCTGTCTTCTCCATCCCTCTGTTTGTTCAGTGTGAAAAATTGTCACTTGAAATCAGCTTTTTTTATTCTCTCCAAGGCTTCAGCTCAGCCTCCAAAACTGGAGGAAAGACAAAGGACCTTCAGAGCCTCACCTGGTGCTCTGGATCATCCCTCCTTAAGTCACAGATTAAAAAAAAAACCCAAACCCAACCCAAAACCCCTCAAGGCAGAGCTCAACCAGCTTCCAAATCAGCTTCCAGTCTGATGACTGGGTTTAACTGGGTTTGGGAGATCAGAGGCTGGGCCACGTTTGAGCTTTCAGCTGCCTCATGTCTTCATGTCAAAGGAACAGGTCATTTGTAGGGGAGTTTTAAGATATTTGGCAGAAAAGAACCAAAAATGGGGAGATTGGGAGAGGGCAACAGGGAAGTGGGCTGGAAGGTGTTGGTTGGTGGAGGTTTCACAACCTCATCATGAAGAAGGGCTCTGGTTTCAAAGCAGGGGGGGTTTGACCCCGAGAGCAAACCAAAAGGAGCCCTTCATCCACCACACAAGATGCTGTCCATCAGCCAGAAGGTTCCAGTTGGCTGCAGTTCTACTAAATAAGGAATTAACCCCCCCAAAATCAGGTTTTTTCCACTCTCCTTTGGCTTCCCAAATCCAAATCCTTGCTGAGATGGGACTTCAGACCACACAAGACCAACCAAGAGCCCATGGAAGATACCCACACCAGCCATCAGGCATCACAGGTCCTATGAGGAGCAGCTGAGGGACCTGGGGTGGTTGAACCTGGAGCAAAGGAGGCTCAGGGGAGACCTTCTGGCTCTCCACAGCTCCTGACAGGAGCCTGGAGCCAGGTTGGTCTTTTCTAAGAAACAAGTGCTAGGACATGGGGAATGGTCTCAAGTTGCCCCAGGGGATGTTTAGGTTGGACTTGAGGAACAATTTCTTCCCCACAAGGGCTGTCAAAGCCTGGAAGAGGTTGCCTACATGGAGTCCCCATCTCTGGAGGGGATGAGGGGCTTCAGGGTCAGAGGAGGCATGAGGACCTCCAGATCTCAGAGCCTCCCCTTCTCCTGGCTCTGCCACCTCCTGTCCTGGAGAAAACCCCTCTAAAATAAAAGCAGGGGACCTCAGAGCTCCTTCAGCCACCCAAGCCTGACTCGGCGACCGACTTTCTGAGCTCTCTGAAGACCCAAATCTGTTTGCCTGGGTTCCTGTCTGAGTGATTTCAGCTCCCAGCCCCTGGTGTAAAACCAACTTGCCTGCAGCCAACTCGCTGCGAGCGGAGAAGAGGCGACCAGGAAGAGCAGAGAGTTAAATTTTCATGACCCAGGAGAAGTGAGGATTGTAGAAAGAAGCAAGAGACTGGGAGAGGGAAGGATGACTCCTTAGAGATGGAGAGTTCCATGGAGTTCTGAAAAGAATTAGGTCCTTTGCTCCAGGCTCAGCACCCCCAGCTCCCTCAGGTTCTCCCCACAACTTCTCCAGCCCCTTCCCCACCAGCTTCGTTGCCCTTCTCTGGCCACGCTCCAGCCCCTCAAGGTCCTTTTTGGAGTGAGGGGCCTGAAACTGAGCCCAGGATTCAAGTGTCCAGTCCAAGGGGATGATCTCAGCACTACCAGTGCTGACCCAAGCCAGGCTGCTGGTGGCCTTGGCCACAAAGAAGTGAAAGGCCCAGAGATTAAGAGCAGAGGGATGTCCTCCTTGCCTCTCAACGTGCAGGGCTAACCCCTGCCCTGACTGGGAGCCAGCACGACACGTGGGCAGGAGGATGATCAACCTCATCCTACAAAGGTCCCTCTTCAACCCAAGCAGGTCACACCACCAAGCTGGCTGCTCATTAGGTGATGCCTGGAGGTGGAGCCATCTCTGAACCACGACTGGGGTGCTGACAAACTTCTCTCTGCCCCACCTTGGGCAGCTTCTCCAATCGATGCCGTGACAGATGAGCTGCTTCTCAGCAGGTCCTCTTCTCCTGGCCAAGGACAACGAGCTCCCTGCCTAAGGGCCCCTTGCACTTGAAAGCACACGCCTGCATTGATTGTTTTTTGGATGAGGAGGAAAAGCAAGCAGACAAAAGTGCTGCATTATTTACAGAGCTCTCGGGGGCTGTCAGTCAGGAGGAAGCCCAAGGAGAGCTGTGGAGGTGGCATGGACGCTCATCTCCTGCCTCCCCGTTACCTCCCTGCTGAGAGGGGCCACCCAAAACGGCCTTGAGGAGTGTGGAAGCTCTAGGGAGAAGGGCAGAGAGGGAAGGGACAGCCATGTGGCCTCAAGGGTTCCATAGGATCACAGGTTTGGGTTGAAGGCACCTTGAAAGGTCATCGAGTCCAACCCCCCTGCACTCAGCAGGGACACCTCCAGCTAGAGCAGGGTGCTCAGAGCTCCATCCAACCTCCCCTGGGATGGTTCCAGGGATGGGGCAGCCACCACCTCTCTGGGCAGCCTGGGGCAGGGGCTCAGCATCCTCAGCATCCAAAATTTCTTCCATCTCTCTAGCCTCAACCTCCCTCTTTGAGTTTCAAACCTTCACCCCTTGTCCTGATGCAACAGGACAAGGTCTCCCCGGAGCCTTCTCCAGCCTGAAGAACCCCAACTCTCTCAGCCTGACCTCTCAGCAGAGGGGCTCCACGTCCTGCTTGGACAAAACAGGTCAAAACAGAACAAAAGATGAACTTTCCTTGCACCTTTGTCCTCCAAAGGATGGTCACCTGTTGGTGATGGCCAAAGCCACCGGTACTTCCTTCCAGCTTCATGGAAGGGAAAAGAAAGGTAGTTTGAGTTCATCCTCTGCAGAAATTGTCCATTATTTTATTGTTTCCTTGAGGGGGGAGGAAACCAAAAGAAATCTCTTTGAAGAAAAATGTCAGCTTGGCCTTTTTTTAGTTGAAGTCCAGCTCAGGTGGCTCCTGAACGTTTCATGCTGCTGAATTATTCAACTGGAAGCAAACAGGTCTCCAAAGTCTCCCCGGGTAAAACCCTCCAGGATTTTCCCCTTGGTGACCTTCTGAAGTCTCCCAGGAGATGCCCTCACAGCACGTTCTTTGCTGGTGAGCCCCCTGAGCCCACCTCCTGTCCCCAGCCCAAGGCTGAAACCCAGCCCTTGGAAATCTGAGCTCCTCTTTGACCCCGAGGAGACCCAGGAACACGAGGAGGATGAAGAATCCATTTCACAAACGATTTGGAGATTTCAAAGTCTGGCTCTGCTCCCAGGAAGAGCTGTGCTGTCTACAGGGTGGAAAATTAGACCCAGGAGCTCGCCTTGGGTCACGCCGTGCTTCACTGCCATCCTTGTTCTCCCAAATCTGCTCTTGCACGCTCTGAGGCACACAGAGACAGCAAAAGGAAGATTCATTCCGCCACAGAAGACGCAGAGATTGAATCCTAAAGCTGCTGAGAGATTCTCTCCTTCTCAAAAACCACCCTGAGCGCCTCTCGTTGGAGGTTGGTGAGATGTTCTGTCCACCAGACTGGAGAAATCATGCAGAGAGGGGTGAAACAACCCTCCCTGGAGGACTTGGTGTCCTGGAGGTGCTTGAGTCGCCACCACGCAAGATGCTCTCCAAGAGACACCTCCCCTGAGTGAGAAGCACCTCGCTGGAGAACCCAACCACAGGGAGGAGAATGCACAAACCAGTCTCGTGGCCACCCTGAAATGTCAAGAGTTTGCTGCCTGCCTGCCCTGGGTTGGGCCAACCCCAAGGACACCCCAAGGCTGGGTGGAGTACAGCTTGAAAGAAGCCCTGAGGAGAAAGATTTGGGGGTGTTGGCTGATGAAAAGCTCAAGAGGAGTCAACCATGGGTGAGTGCACCCCAGAAAACCCCCAACTAGAACCTGGGCTGCACCATGGGCAGCAGGTTGAAGGTTCTTCTCCACCCTCTTCGACCTCATCCAGCTTTGCAGCCCCCAACACAAGGAAGACATGGACCTAGCGAGCTCCAAGATTGCTTCAGGTTTGGGTTGGCTGAAGGGTGAGGTCTGGAGCTGGGAGGGAATGAGAAGGAGCAGGTTTCTCCTGTCATTAGTGTTTGTTTGGGCATTTCCAAGCGGAAGGGATTGTAAATCTCTGCCCCTTTTTTCTTTGAATTCCTTTCATCTGTGCACAATTCATCTGGAGAGCTAGAAGAAATTATCCTAGAAGAACAGCCTCCAGTCATGCAGATGCAACACACACCCAAGAGGAAGTGGCAGGAGAGGTGCCAAGAGGAGCAGCTCATGGGTGGGGCAGGAACGTTTCACCCCTGTTACCCAAAATCTCACGTTCTTCTCGACCTCTACACAAGGTCCTTCAGAGAAGCTGCCCTCCCCTGAACACCTGGTGGCCAAAGACCCCAGGAACACCTAGAAAGTGGATTGACTCATTGCTGAGCCAGCATAGAAGAGGTCAAGGACCTCCACGGCCACCTCCAATCACCTCCTGCTCTTCTTCTGGTGTTTCTACCCAAGAATTTCTGTGAAAACTGAGAGAAAATGTCAATTCAGAGAATATTTATAGCCCTGCAGCTGCTCTGTGCACCCCTGGGAGAAGCCACGAGGACCTGGCTGGGCCTTGTGGCTGCTGAGAGACCCTCCTCTGATTTATTGCTGGAGGAGAAGGGACCACAGATGTATCTAAACCCCAAACTTGGCTCTTTGCTTTGCTCCGAGCTCCTTCTCAACGATCCCCTCCATGGCAACCCCCCATCCAGGAGAACATCAGCCTGCTGAGCTAATTAGCAGGTAATGAGAGAGGCTCAGCAATAAACCCAGCAGCTTCTGAACCTCCTCCAGGGTAGCAGCAGCTTTCCACCCTGTGACATCTCCACGTGGGCTGGCTGAGGAGATGTGTGACCCCCACCCAACGCAGGGAGGTGAAGGAACCCAGAGGCTCTGGGGAGATGTTCTTGGGGCTTTTCAGTACTTCAAGGAGTAGGTGGAACCCCTCTGCTGAGAGAGTTGGGGTTCTTCAGCCTGGAGAAGGCTCTGGGGAGACCTTGTCCTGTTGCATCAGGATAAGGGGGGAGGGTTTGAAACTCAAAGGGGAGGTTTAGGCTAGAGAGAAGGAAGGAATTTGTGAGCTGAGGGTGATGAGATCCTGGCCTAGGTTGATGCCCCATCCCTGGAACCATCCCAGGGGAGGTTGGATGGAGCTCTGAGCACCCTGCTCTAGCTGCAGATGTCCCTGCTCAGGGCAGGGGGGTTGGACTAGCTGACTTCTCAAGGTCCCATCACCCCAAAACAAGCTGGCCACCCCACCCTGAGGCAGGAACAGAACCTCTTGAAGGCTTCAGAGAGAGACACATCACCACCACCACCATTTTTCAGGAGCAACGTGCACCACGGTGCCTTCCAGGCTCCTATAAATGACTCTGCACCCATCTGCCAGCTCAGCCCAAGCTCCACGTTGCCTGCAGGAATTATTTGGCTCCAATGCACTTTACCTGCCTCATATTTGTGTTTCTGTGTTCTCTGGTAACTCATAAATATCACGGCAGCTTCTAATTGTTCTGCTGGAGCTGAGCAACGGTTGGGGGGCTCCAGCTCTGAAGTCATCTCGGGAGGTCCAAAGAGGACATGAAATGAGCCAGCAGGGAAAGAAGAGGCAGGTAGAGATGGGCAGATGCCTCGTGCTGAAGGACCTCCTCCTCCTGCACAAGGCTCAGCACAAACCCATCTTGCCTTTGCTGGAGGCACTGCAACTTCTCCTCCCTTCTTCTGGAGAATTTCCTCCCTCGGCTTCCATCGCTGGGTGTATTTATAGACTCTGGTCGTGTCTCCCCTTGAGCCTCCTCCAGACTACATAAATCCACCTCCTCCAGCCTCTCCTCTTAAAAAAACAAAAGCAGTTTTAAACTCTGGTTTTCAGCAACTCTGGTTTCTGAGCTGCTTCTCTTAACGTGGGCTTCCTGATGCTCCCATATCTCCTGGCCACCAAAGGCTCAGCACGTGCTGCTTCAGGAGTCAAGAAATAGCATCACCCCTTCCTCCATTAGGGTGGTGAGGCTTTAAGGTCTCCAGGAACCTCTCAGTTCAGAGAACTTTGGGGTTTTGGCTTCACCTGGATCTCCTGCCCAAGGTCAGGTAGGTCTGGAAACACCCCATGCTGCAGCCATCTCCCCTGAAGCTCCTTCCTTTTGGTCTGAAGCTAACAAAGATATTCCTCCTATGCTGCCATGGGCCCCTCTGCCACCCAAGGCTGTTGTGCCAACCCAACCCCTAAACAACCCTCAGCCAACATCTGGAGTTGGAGCCATTTCATGTGAGTTTTAGGAACAGAATGTTTCCATCAAAATACTCTGAGAAGCCCCTTGGTCCCTTGGCCATCTCTCTGTCCTACCACCAAGGTCCCAGCCCTGCCACAAGAGGCTCTCCAGGAGGAGTTGTTCTGGGGGTCCTAGGGAGACCAAACCCTACCAGCAAAGACCTGTCAACATGTTCTTCACCAACCAACAGGAAAGAAACAAAAAAAAAAGCTTAGGAAATGATTAAATGAACCCAATCTGACCATCTAGCTCCAACCCAGAAGCTGTTATTGGCAGATGTGTTGCCTGATGACAACTGACAAGAGGAATTCATCTTCATTACCTGCAACCCTTCCACAACTGGCCCCTGAGATCCTTGCAGGACGGTCTCATCTGGATCCACCCTTGGTTAAAACCTTCATGAGATGACCACGTGGGGCCACCTACCACGACCTTGCCTCCAAACCCCTGACCAGGGAGTTGATCCTGGAGTCACTCTGCAGCCTGGTGGGGCTGCAGCTACCCAGAGGAGCTGACAGATGAGGCTGCCTCTTAATGAAGCTGGAGCCAAAGTCAATACTCAGCTCCTCTGTCAAGGTGTAGATCAAAAGGTGGCCTCAAGGGCGAAGGACCTTGGTGGGGGTGGGACAGCTGTCACTCAGGGGAGGGGAGGGGTGGGGTGGAAATGCAAAGGAGCAGCTTTGGAAGCTGAGGGAGATGAGGGCAGCTTGGAGAAGGGGAAAGGAGCAAGGTGGAGAAGAGGAGAAGGGTAGAAGGCTGGGGGGAAGCTTTTCACCCAGCAATTAAATCTGCTTATTAAGATCCTGGAGTTCCTTCTGTCCTCCACTACTGCTGCTCCAACAGTTCTTGATGGACAAGAGTCCTACATTTGATGTCCACTGTGGCCTCAGAGCCACCACCCCAGGACTCCATTCCCAAGAGGGAATGACAAAGGCAGGAGGTCCCCTGAGGCCACCAAGAGCTAGGAGTCCCCTGGGACAGCCCAGCCTGACCCCAGCCTCACCCCTGAGGACAAGCCAGGGTGGGGATTGCATCCCTCCCCATCTGCACAGCACCCAGCCCAACGTGGACCTCAAACCTCCTCCCCACCCCATCTCCACCAGCAGCTCCCCTCCCCCCTGCTTCTTTTGGAGAGCTCCTCCATCCAAGTGATGACAACAAAGACCTGGCACATTTCTCTGCAGGTCAACCTCAATATTTCATTGAGCTTCTAAAGAAGTCAATTCCTTTCTCTCTTTCTTCCTGCCTTTTATTTTACATCTCCAACCCCTTCTCCTCATGAATATGGATGAGGATCATTAGTCACTGAACGTTTCACTTCCCTTTCCCCCCATCTCCATAAAACCTTCATCTTTGTTAAAGGGAGGAGAGGAAAAAAAAAACCTCTTCAAGTCCCAGCTGAGATTTAAGATTAGCTCCATCAATACCTTGAGTAAACACCTCCAGAAACAAACCCTGGGTCTCCAAGGACATGTAGCTAGAGGCCCCCAGATTGGTTCTGCACCAGCTGTAGACGTTTGGGGTGGAAGTTGATGGTTTTGGGAAGGCTCAGCCCTGGGTACTAAACAACCCTCATTGTTCCAAGGGGAATTTCACTCACGCTCCCTCCCTGTCCTGCAGGTTTCTGTTCCTTCTGTCTTCATCAACCTCCCCCTGAAGGCTGCTAAGGGGCTTTGGTTTCGTTTAGTGACTACAGATGGGGGGGTTTGACCAGATGCAGCTTGGGAAGGAGAAGAACAGGACCTGCTGTGCTCCACTTGGGGCTTTACAACAGCTTTTCACCCTCGCCTTGGGATGCAGATGGATTTCTTAGAAGGGTTTTATAAAATTCCATTGTCCCCCCACCTCCAAACCAACCCCAAGCCAGGAGAGACCAAGCAACACCACACCAGGGCTGGCAGGGGGAACAATTTCTGCCTCCAACTGCTTGCCCAGGGCAGGGGTGGAGCCCCCACCCCTGGAGGGGTTCCCAAGCTGTGGAGATGTGGGGTGAGGGACACGGGGACCCTGGCAGAGCTGGGTCAGCTGGACTCCACCTGGGAGCTCTCTCCCAACCTCAACAATCCTCTGAGCCCACCCTTCTGCTCTCCACTCCCCAGCTTCCTCAGGACTGGATCTCCCCCACCTTGGCACTGCTGCTGCAGCCCCCCCCCAGCCCCAGGAGAAGCTGCTGCAAGAAGGTTCTTGCAAGAGCTGCAGATTCCCACGGAGGAGCCATTAGGCAGCAGAGGAACAGAGGGACCTTTCATCGAGGAGCCACTCGGCCCTTTCAACCATCTCCAAAGAGCCTTTTTATTGCTTGCTGCAGTTTAACAGCCTTGATTTCAAGTTCCTTTTGGCTCGTGATAAACTCCAGATCTATAACTCGTCTCTTTGGTCTCTCTCTCCCTCCACTTCTTCATGATGCTTTTATGAATAAAAAAAAACCCCAGCACAGATCCAGGCAAACAGAGAATTCAAAAGGCAACAAATTGAAACGGGTCAAATGCATCTTGCCTCCAGGACAGCCACCCCATTAGCTGCTTTTTAAAGAGGACAAACAACCCCTTCAGAAGCACAAGTGGGCTCTGACAGTCCTTGCTGAATCACAAACCCCAGGATTGCAGCCTGCAAACGGAAGCGCTGCTTAATTGGGTTAATAGCTCACTAATTCCAGCACCAAGGAAGGAGGATTTTCCACCCTTTTTCACCCATTACTCACTTTAGAGCCAGGTGCATTATGTGAGCCCTGGGTTGAGCTTCCTCGGAGCTTTGTGATCTATGGCAAGGGCTGGAATTCCAATTATTAATAATGGAGGAGCTATAATTATTCTAAGGATGGCTAGGAGATAATTAGAAGCCATAAAATCAGCTTTCCTAGGGCATATGCAAACCTCTCCCCACGTCTAAGTGGAACCCAAACCTGTCTGCAGGCTGGAGATAGGCTGAACTTGAGGACAACAGGGCTGATCACAGAAGCCAGGACCAGGTTCTGCCCAGTTCTGCCCAGTTCTGCCCAGTTCTGCCCAGTCAGGGGCTGATGTGAACCATCCCTGCTAGTGAGGGCTCTAGGGATGCAGGAGGAGAGCAGGTTGGTGGTTCTCCTTCAGCTCAGGCCACCACTGTCCTTGCTCCTTTGGGCCAACACCAACCTGTGACCCATGTTTGAGGTATGGGGGTGAAGCTCAATCCTCTTGGGACCTCCCCCTTCCTTCAGGAAGAGACATCAGAGCTTTGCCTTACTCCTGGCCCCTTTAAATAAGACCCCAAACCTCCTGAAGAAGAGAGTCAAGCCCAGATTTGGAGCTCAGACTGCAGAAGTCCCCCCTCCCCACCCCCCTCCACGCTCTCCAAACTCAAGGTTTGCCTTCTGCTGCACAGGTTTTGGAGAAAAATCTCCTGCCTTGGAGCCAGACAGCCCTTCTGTGAGCAGCTTGCTCCAGTCATTACCCAGCAAACGTGGTTTGCTAAGCAACATCTTCTCCCAGGGAAAGGCAGCACCGGTTGCTACGTGGAGCTGCAGCTCTGCAGCCAGGGCTGCTGGCAGCTCTCTGCTTTGCAGAGCAGAAAAAAACCCACCTTGAACACCAAAAACTACACAGAGCAGGTCCTGCTGCCAGCAAAAGGAGGGTGGCTGCTGCCAGAGATAGTTCCTGGCACCCCAACCAGGGCTGGCACCTCCAGTAGGAGGATGCTGAGGAGCTGCCTGCAGATTAAGGAGCAGATTTGAGGCTCCTGCCCGTCCCTAAGTAGGGCTGGGAGCCAACAAGGGGGGAGTTTGTCCTTCCTCGAGCACAGATCATTCCCCACTAGCTGCTCCAGGAGGATGCTGCTGCCCTGAGTCCTCCTCCTGTCCCTTCTCCCAGCCAGCCCTGCTTCCACCACCCAACCTCCAGGATGGAGCCCACCCTCCCAGCAGCACAGTGATGGAGTTGAGCATCAAGTCCACCCTGCTGAGATGCCACCAGCCCACCCGAGAGCCACCAAAGGACCTGGGAAAGGAGCTGAGCTGCCCCTGGCACGCAGGAGATGGTTGTGGGTCCCTCCCAGCAGCCCAGGGCTGGTGGGAGCAGGTGGTGGAGGAGAAGGCTGACACCTCTGAAGGTTTCATCGTTAGCAGCGTGGTGAATGGCAGCCAAAAAAGTGCCCTAATTGCTGCAGTGATGCTCGTTAATGACTCCAGTTAGAGCTGGCAGGGAGTCAAGAGCAGGAGAGGAGAAGGGAA